>NC_134809.1:850000-887500 GCF_046742065.1 Oratosquilla oratoria
ACATACATATATACACGCACACACACACACCACACGTACGCACACACACACATACACATACACACAAGGATGGAGCAATATACGGTATAAACTCTCATCCGGGAAGGTAATACTTGTTGATCATGAGACAAACACTTGCCCAAGAGCATGGTGAATCACACACATTATCATGAAAAAATACTGACCTTCGAAGAGAGAGAGAGAGAGAGAGAGAGAGAGAGAGAGAGAGAGAGAGAGAGAGAGAGAGAGAGAGAGAGAGAGAGAGAGAGAGAGAGAGAGAGAAGTCAGTTCATGCTATTGGTATTGAGAGAGCATACGCCAGGAGGCGCTGAGTGGCTGCGATCGAGGTCTTTACTTCTACCTTAATTTGCGTTTGAGCGAGAGGAGGGGGAGGAGGAGGAAGTGGAGAGAGGGAGAAGGAAGAGGAGGAGAGGAAGAGGTTGATTCAAGAAGAAGACATGGACATGAGGGTCAAGGTGAAGAAGATAATGGAAGACTTCGAGGAAGAGGACGAGGAGAGAGGGAGAAGAAAGAGGGAGGAGAGAAAGAGGTTGATTTAAGAAGAAGACATGGAGACGAGGGTCAAGGTGAAGACTTCGAGGAAGACTTCGAGGAAGATACAAAGGAAGAAGAGGAGGAGCAAGAGGAGGGGGGGAGAAGAGATGGACAAATAGGAGACTAAAGGTACTATCACACCAGGCTATATTTCCTCCGACCTCCAACTCGTCGGTGGTACCTCCCACCTCCAGAACTTGCTCCGCCGTAAAATAAAAATGGTATATTATTTTGATTTCTCGACGATTTACATAGAATGTCGTTTGAGATTCTGCAGGAAAATGATTCTCCTCAAACAGATCTGATTCCTTCACGAAGGCTCCGGCTTGAAAATCTGCTCCGAAAGTCAGAGGAAAATAGCCCAGTGTGATAATCGCCTTCAGAGAGGAGGAGGAGGATATGGAGGAGGTGTAACAGCTGGAGGAGGAGGAAGAGGAAAAGGAAGAGGAGGAGGAAGAGGAGAAGAAAACTGTCGAGGAGGAAGATGAAAAGGAAGAGGCGGAAGAAAAAGGAAGAGAAGGAAGAAGAGGAAAAGTAAAAGGAGGAGGAGGAGGAAGAAGATCAGAAGAAAAGGAAAGAGGAGGAGGAGGAGGTGGAAAAGAAAGAGGAGGATGAAAAGGAAAAATGAGAGAATGAAGATAAGAAGGGATAGGAGGAATCTTAGGAGACACGTGGAGACTGAGGTGAAGATGGAAAAGTAAGATGAAGAGGAATAGGAGGAAGAGGAGGAAGAGGAGGAGGACAACGATGAGGAGGGGAAGGAGGAAGCATAGGGATTAGAATGGAGATGCGGATGGAAGGGCAAGGAGGAGGAAGAGAAGGTGGAGGAAGAGAAGAAGGGAGAGGAAAGTGAGGTGGAAGGATATGAGCAGGAATAGAAAGAAGAAGAGAGAAATGATGATGAGGAGGAGGAGGAGGAAGAAGAGAAGAATGATGATGATGAGGAGGTAGTGGAGGAAAAATATGTGGAGGATGAAATGGAGGTGGAAATGGAAAAGAAAGATGAAAAGGAGGAGGAGGAGGATAGGAGGAGGAGGAGGAGAAGTAGGAGGACAACATGAGATGGGAGAAGATAAAACAGATGACGACAATGTCAGAGAATAACAAATAGGAAGAGGAGGAGAAGGAGGAGGAGGAGGAGGAGGAGGAGGAGGAGGAGGAAGAGGAGGAGGAGGAGGAGGAGGAAGAGGAGGAGGAGGAGGAGGAGGCATTGGCCGTGGATAAAGAAATGAGTGTGGTAAAAGTCAACTTGCAGGAGTTGAGAGTTTAGACAACGTAGAGAGGAGGACGACGATGACGAGGAAGAGGAGGAGGAGGAGGTAGGACGAGGGGGAGAGGAGGAAGAGGAGGAGGAAGAGGAGGAGGAGGAGGAGGAGGAGGAATATAAGGAGTGTAAAGGTGGAGGATGCGAGGGCTGGGAAGAAGGAGGACCACTGTGGAGTGAGGAAGAGATGGGAGATGAACAAGAGGGGAGGGAGGGGGAGCAGGAAGAGGAGAAGGTGGGGAGGGGGAGGAGGTAGAGGGGGAGGGGCAGGGGGAGAGGAAAGAGAGAAAGGGGGAGAAGGAGGAGGGAGAGGGGGAGGAGGAGAGGAGGGGAAAAGGGAGAGGAGAAAGCGGGGAGTGGAGGGAGAAGAGGTGGAGGAGTAGGAGGGGTGTGGAGGAGATAGAGGGGGAGGTGGTGGGGACAGAAAAAGGGAGAGAAGGTGGGGAGGGAGATGGGAAGAGGAGGGGAGGAGAGGAAGGAGAGAAGGTGGGAGGAGGAGGACGGAAAGAGGGGGAGGAAGAGGGAGAGGGGGAGGAGAGAGAAGAGAAGTGAGGACGGAGAGAAGGTGGGGAGGGGGAGGAGGGAGAGGTGGACGTGGAGGAGGAGGGTAGGGGAGGAAGAGGAGGGGGAGGAGGAGGGGCGGGGGAAGAGAGAGAGGGGATGTGGAGGAGGAAAAGGGAGAAGTGGAGGGGACAGGAGAAGGGAGAGAAGGTGGAGAAGGAGAGGAGGAGGAGGAGTAGGGGGAAGGAGAGGAGGTAGAAAGGGAGGAGGAGGGGACGGGAAAAGGGAGAGGAGGTGGGCAGCGGGAAGAGGGAGAAGGGGAGGGGGAGAAGGGCGAGGAGAAGGAGGGGAGGGGGAGGAACGAGAGGAGGAAGAAGGAGAGGAGGAGGAGGAGGAGGAGGAGGAGGGAGAGGGGGAGAAGGGGGAAAAGAAGGAGGGGAGGAAGGAGAGGAGGAAGGGTAGGAGGAAGGGTAGGGGGAGGGGGAAGAAGAGAGGAAGGAGAAGGGGAGGAGGGAGAGGGGGAGGAGGGGAAGGGGTAAGATGAGAGAGGGGGTGAAAATCAGAGAGAGAAGGAAGGGAGGAGGGAAGGAGGGAAGAGGAGAATGAGGACGAAAGGGACGATAAGGAGGAGGAGGAAGAAGAGAAATAGAGATCGAGTGAGGAAGAAGGAAGAAGTGGAAGAAGGACAGGTTGATATGAAGGAGGAGAGGGAGGTGGAGGAGGAGGAAGATAGAGAGGGTAGAGAGAGGGAAGAAGATATGAGAAAAGAGAAGGAAAGCAGGAAGGAGAAGGAAGAGAGGAAAGAAAGAAGAAGGAAAAATGGAGGAGAAGAGGAAGGAGAAGGTAGGCTAGAGAGGAAAGAGAAAATAATGCAGAGAAAGAGAGGATGGAGGAACAGGGAGAAGAGGAAGAGAAGGAGGAGGAGGAGGGGTGTGGAAGGAGAATGGAGGAGAAGAAGAGGGAGAGAAGGAGGAGGAGGAGGGAGGTGGAAGGAAGAAGAGAAGAGGGAGATATGGAGGAGGAAGGAGGAGGAGGAGAGGGAGATAAGGAAGGAGAATGGAGGAGGGGGAGGAGGAAGGAAGAGGAGGAAGAAGGAGAAGAGGGAGAAGAGGGAGAAGATGAATGAGAATGGAGAAGAAGAGGGAGAGAAGGTGGAGGAGGAGGGGTGGAAGGAGGAGGAGAAGAGTGAGATATGGAGGAGGAGGGGGGGAGGAAGGAACAGAAAAGGGAGATAAAGGAGAATGGAGGAGGCGAAGAGGGAGAAGGGAGGAGGGAGGAGGAGAAGAGGGAGATAGGGAGGAGAAAGGGGAGGAGGGAGGAGGAGAGGAGGGAGAGGAGCAGGAACAAATGAGAAATGTAGCACAGGAGAGGAGGAGGAGGAGGAGCTACTGGGGAAAGACGAGGAAGTCCTTGGTGGAAGAACATGACCATGAGGAGGAGGAGGAGAAGGAGGAGTGACGGAAACGGGAAGATGGGAAGTGGAGGAGGAGGACGAGGAAGATGAAGAAGAGGAAAGGAAGAGGTGAGGGAGAAGGGAGAAGGGAGGAGGAGGAGTAGGAGGAGGAATGAAGGAAACGGAAAGATGGGAAAAGGAGGAAGAAGAAGAGGATGAGGAAGAGGAAGCGGAGGAGGAGGAGGAAGCGGAGGAGGAGGAGGAGGAGGAGGAGGAGGAGGAGGAGGAGGAGGAGGAGGACGTGAAGATGGAAGTTGCAGAAAAAAGAAGAGGACATAAGGCATGAGGAGGAAAACGAGCTTAGAGAGAGTGGGAGAGTAAAAGAGGATGAAGAGGAGGTGAAGAGGAACAAGAAAATGAGGATGAAAAGAGAAAAAAAAAGAGAGAGAGAACGTGAAGTTGAAGATGAAGACCTACAGGAACTCTGCCAAGCGATGAAGGTTCAGAAGCAGGAGGAGGGGAGGAGGAAGGGAGGAGGAGGTGGAGGAGGAAAGGAGGAGGAGGTGGAGGTGGAGGGGGAAGGCACCAGTGTTGCAACAACAGCCATCAAGTGACAAGATTCGTCGATCGAATGTGGAGGTTCAGGATATGGAGGGAGGAGAGGAGGGGGAGAGGAGGGAGGGGGAGAGGAAGGAGGGGAAGAGGAGAGAGGGAGGGGGGTAGGCTCGCGTCAGCAAACGGACGGTAAATAGAAGTCTTATCAGCACCGAACGCTGTGAACAGCATCAGTCAGCAAGTGTCCCCCCCTATCCCCCCTTACTACCCCTCTCTGCATTCAGCTAACTCGTCTCCAGCAGGTGTTGTCAGGGGTTGTAATTGCTCCAGGTGATAAAGGTTGAAGGTGTAGCAAGTGGCCGAGCTTAATTCCCCTTATGAGGCGTTAGGAGCCTGATGTGCCAAATATGTGCCAAATGAGACAGTCGGTCTGTAGGAGAGGACTGTTGAGTATAAAATCTCTTCTTCTTCTGCTGCTGAGGGTATTACCTCTTGTGCTGCAGAGGAGGGGGGAGGGGGAAAGGGAGGAAGAAAGGGAAGGTAAAACAAGTGGCAAATGGTTAAAAATAAAAATAAACTGAAATAAAATATAACAAAAAATTCCTAGATATAGTCAAGATGAAGAGCGGAGGGCAAGCGACAAAAAATAAATAAATAACATAAAATATTAATCCATACACTTGCGCGTGATTCTGAAATTATCAAGGGCACGGGACATGGACCTTTAACACAGAGTACTGCAAGTATCATTTTCCTAAACGCCGCCTCCCTCTACACACGTTTTGGACATGTATGAAGCCACCAACGTCCATAAAGTTGACACACATTATACATTACCTTATTTTCATCAACCTTCCTTGAACCCAGCCCCGAAGGAGGGCTGAGAAAGCAGAACCCCTTGGCTACCAAGTGTATGAATAAAATACCCTGGGAATAATAAAAGGAAATAAATAATAACAACAACAAAAATAAAAACAATAAAATAAAAAGTGTCACTGAGTGGTTTTTTTTTTTTTCTTTTTTTTTTTTTTTTAGTATCCCGCCTTTGGTACTGAGGATATATACAACAGAGGCAAATAAAATCGGCTAACAACAGCCAGAATAAAGGAAAATGTTCCATCCGGCATGGAGACGGTGTTGGGGTGGGGGGTCAAAGAGTGGGAAGGGGCAATTTTTTTTTTTTTTTTTCTTTTTTTTTTTTTTTTTTTCTTAAAGAAACTCGCGCTAGCGACCGTTGGCAACTCGACTCAAAAATTCTTAAAGAGTGACTGGGGATCCCGAAGACGAGGCTACGCAAGAAGAACCACGTGGTGTCTATCTGCCTCACTGTCTGTCTGTCTGTCTGTCTCTTTGCCTGTCTGTCTGTCCTCAGAACCCCAGAAAGTCCAACTCCCACCAAAAGAATCGGTTTCATTTAGCTCCAAAACCATTCTAGCGTTCGCTACCCCAGTACGAAGATGAAGTGAAGCTCGGTTGTCGAATGAAGGGTGGTGACATCATACCCGATGGAAGAGAGCCACGAAGATGGCACAGTGCCCTGTCATGCCCAGTGACCCTTGGCGAACGACGAGAGCCGTCATCAAGTCCGTGGTCGCCTTCCGCAAAGCCCCAGCAGAATTATGTGGTGTTTATATTTGAAGCTAGGTATGATCATTGGAGAGTTAGAGACCGGACCATGCGAGCGTTGTTCCTTCCATGTATACTATAACTAGGTAAACGTACACAAACACACACACACACACACACCATATACACGAACTCACAAAGGCAGAGACGGGACCATATCAGCGTACCACTTATCCTGTATATCACAATTAGGTAAACACACACATACACACACACAAAACACACACACACACACACACACACACACGCACGCACGCACGAACTCACACACACACACACACACGCACAAACAGACACATAGACACACAACAAATGTAATGCGCAGAAGCTTCATTACCTCCTCCTCCTCCTCCCACTCCTCCTCCTCCTCCTCCTCCTCCTCTTACGTGGCTCGTGTCATGCAAGTCTGGGTTGGCTTGGCTGATTCGGACCACGTAGCAGGATGGGTTACTTGTTTCTTCTCCCCTTCTCTCTCTCACTCTCTCTTGTCTGTCTCTCTCTCTCTCTCTCTCTCTATATATATATATATATATATATATATATATTTACATATATATATATATATATATATATATACATATATATATATTTACATATATATATATATATATATATATATACATATACATACACATACATATACCAACGGCTTTTTCCCCCTTACAAGGGAGGTAGCCAAAAAACAGAAGTATAAAATCCACTCCCACCCATTCCATCCCCACATACTCCACTCTCATCCAACCCCCTTCCTCCCTCTTATCTTGGCAACTTCTGGATGATGGGTCATCCCTGCATCTTGTCCACTGTCCTGGGTCAGAAGCAGTGTCGCAAGACACAGCACTTCCACAGCAAGGCCGCTTCATTAAATCGGCGACAGCCCTTCTCCGTTCCTTCATGCAGAAATGGAGAAGACGGGGAGAAATTCCTTCGGGCTGTGTCAATTTATTTTTCACACATACTCCCTCACCACCCATCCCCCACCCACTCCCTTCCATGCATCACAGCATCATCCATACACAACCATTCATTCACCCCTATCTTCGGTCTTCTCCCGCCCTTCCATCCATCCATCTCCTCCTTAGTCGCCCCCTCATGTTCACTCCTTCCACCTCTGCCCTCCACACCCCTTTTACTAATATTGTTTTTGGTTAACAATAAGGTGAAGTAAAACGCTGCACGTCAAAAGTTAATATATTGTACGAGTAAGGTACACTTCGTCTTTCCACTCTTCACCACAGTCACGGAAATGCACTGATGCGTACAGGACGAGCTCGCACAATAATCTGATTAGTGCTGCGTGACAAAGCACTCGGGATCCTATCCAAAACAGTTGCTAACTTTTATTTATCTAATTATTTCAATTAATCATTTGCATACAGAATTTTACATTTACACACTTTCAGTTACATGACAACTTCAAATTTGATAGTAATAAAGATCTATATCCCATTCACTCAACTTTCGCATTACAATTTATATGACAATTAATTAACAGGTACAACGACTTCTAGAACTCTGGAACTCACGCTAAAGCACGCACGCACGCACACACGTACACAGAAACTACGCATTAATCTAATTCTACATGTAGTTTAATTTCTAACCAATACATGCATACAATAAACGCTCGGCCACGTGAAAGGAGCTGGCCCCAGCGACTTACAATGTAACGTACAAAAGATATAAATGCAATTAGTACATGCTGGCATATGAACATTATATATATATACATGGAGAACATACATGGAACATTAATTTAATAAAGGAAGGTAGTGGAGAACATTTTTGGCAGCTATAGGGATTGAAGGTTCAAGAAGTATGACGGTTGCGAAGATTATATGGGTGGGAGACAGGTTATGTTGAAATGGGAGGGGAGGTTGGAAGGGGTTCTGCGGGAGTCGGAGTGTCATTGTCACAGTCTACACCTCGAGAGAAAAGCTTAAGGGTGTCCAGGTGCATGATGGATTCTGTGTCTGAATGCAAATGTTTTAGTTTGACTTTGTTTGTAGGTTCTAGTGCGAGGACACGGAAAGGACCAAGAAATTTTGGTGAAAGCTTGGAAGATGGAGAATGGTTCTGGGCATATACAATGTCACCTATTGTAATGTTAGATTCTCTAGCATTTTTATTGTGAAGACGGGCCATCTCGTCTTTAGCGAGAGAAAGAGACTGAGTAATTCTCTTGAAGAGAGAGCTGAAATTTGAAAGTGAAACCTTTACAAAATCATCAAGGTTGTAAATGGGACCTATTTCTGAAACAAGGTCATATGGGAGTCGCTTGTCGGAACCAAAGATGACAAAGTGAGGCGACTCTGATATGGACCTATTGATGGCACTGTTAAGGCAAGACTGAATCATAGGGACATGGTGATCCCAGGAGAGATGGAGATCAGAAGCGAGGTGTCGGAGAACATTGAGAATCTTTCTGTTTTGCCGTTCAACAAGGCCATTTGAACTGGGGTGGTATGCAACAATATTACATTTTGTGATTTGAAAGGACTTGCAAATATTGGAAAGAATCTCATTGTTGAATTCCGTGCCATTGTCAGAGAGAAGAACTTTGGGAGTAGTGAAGGGGCAAATAACTTTGTCAATGAATGTCTTTGCAATTGTTGTCGCAGTCTTGTCTGGGATAGGTGCAAGTATGCAAAATCTGGAAAAATGATCCATACACACAAACAGGTACTGGTTTCCACTAGAAGTGAGTGGTAATTTGAGAAGGTCAATTGCAACCATATCAAAGGGTTTGCTAGGGATTGGGTATGTCAATATTGGAACTTTACTTTGAATATGACCTTTATGGCTAGCACATGAATGACAGGCGTCAATGTGGTTATGAATATCCTTTCTCATCGTAAGCCAAAAGTACTGAAGTCTGGCCTGTGTAACACATTTGTCTTTTCCTGGATGTGCAGCAAGTGGAGAATCATGTAAAAGGAACAGAACTTCAGGTACTAAGTCAGAAGGAACTACGAGTTGTTGTACAAGTCTGTTTGGTTCATGCTTGTTGGAAAGTGTGGTTTCGTGATAAAGAACGTCATTGACAAGTCTGAAGTGTTCCAAGGAGGTAGGTAAGTCTGTAAGATCAGATGTATCTCCTGACTCGAGAGAGAATATCACACGTTTCCACATTGGGTCGGATCTTTGAGCTGCTTGTATACGCGCATGAGTAAGAGTGACTGGCTGAGGGAGGGTATTGATAGCAGCAACATTTCTAGAAAGTGCGTCTGCAACATGGTTTGCTGATCCGCGCACAAATGAGAAGGTGGGACTGAATTCTTGAATAGTCAAGAACCAGCGAGCAAGTTTCCCGGACAAGTTCTTGCCTCTGAAAAGTTGAAGAAGTGCCTGGTGGTCTGTATGGACTGTGACAGGATAGCCTAGAATGATTTCCTTAAAATGTCTAAGTGCATATATTACAGCAAGAGCTTCAATTTCTGTGACAGAATAGTTCCGTTCAGCTTTGTTAAGGAGTCTGCTGGTAAAGGCAATAGGGCGAAGGTGTGTGTCTTGTTCTTGCATGAGGACAGCACCAAGACCTTGGAATGAGGCATCGGTGTAGAGAATAAAGGGTAAGTCATAGTTAGGAAAGGCTAAGACAGGAGCAGTGGTAAGGGCATTCTTTAAGTCTGCAAAGGCTTGTTCCTGGGCAGACGACCAGTGGAAGGGTACATCTTTCTTTAGTAGGGAAGTAAGAGGGGCTGCAATTTTTGAATAATTGCGGATGTACCTACGGTAATAACCTGAAAGACCAAGGAAGGAGCGAAGGTGCTCAAGGTTCGTCGGACGAGGGAAGTCAGCAACAGCTTTGACTTTATCAGGAACCGTAAGAATGCCATCAGAAGTTAGTACATGTCCAAGAAAACGAATTTCTTTCTTAAGAAAGGAGCATTTGCTGAGTTTAAGTTTAAGGTTGGCATCTGCAAGACGAGAAAAGACTTGTTGAAGGGTGTGAATGTGGTCGGGTACAGATTTGGAAGCTATTATGATGTCATCCAAATACATGAAAACATTTTCACCAATTAAGCCATGAAGTACGGTATGCATAAGTCGTGTGAAGACAGAAGGAGCAGAAGTGAGACCCATAGCCAAACGTTTGAATTGGAAATGACCAGAAGGGGTAGAGAAGGCTCTTCGGAGGCGTGGGTTCGAATCCCACCGCTGCCACCATTTATTGTTTTGGTTAACAATAAGGTGGAGTAAAACGCTGCACGTCAAAAGTTAATATATTGTACGAGTAAGGTACACTTCGTCTTTCCACTCTTCACCACAGTCACGGAAATGCACTGATGCGTACAGGACGAGCTCGCACAATAATCTGATTAGTGCTGCGTGACAAAGCACTCGGGATCCTATCCAAAACAGTTGCTAACTTTTATTTATCTAATTATTTCAATTAATCATTTGCATACAGAATTTTACATTTACACACTTTCAGTTACATGACAACTTCAAATTTGATAGTAATAAAGATCTATATCCCATTCACTCAACTTTCGCATTACAATTTATATGACAATTAATTAACAGGTACAACGACTTCTAGAACTCTGGAACTCACGCTAAAGCACGCACGCACGCACACACGTACACAGAAACTACGCATTAATCTAATTCTACATGTAGTTTAATTTCTAACCAATACATGCATACAATACTAATCTTTCTTCACTCATTCTTTCCATGTGTCCAAACCATCCCAATACTCTTTCATCAACCCTATCTCCCAACTCCCTTTCCACCTCTGTTCTCCTCCTCACTTTGTTTCTCACTCTATTCAGCCTAGTAACCTCTATCAGGTTCTCAGGCACCTCGCCTCAAACACAAACTCCTCCTCTCTTCTGTTACATGTTTCTGCTCCATACAGTGCACAGTTACTCCTTCATACAATCTCCTCTTATCATCCATTCCCAAATGTCTATTTCTCATTACACTTTTTAACCTACCAAGGCATTTACTTGCTTCTCTCAATTTACATTCTACCTCCACCTTCACTCCTCCCTTTCCTGCCACATTCGCACCCATGTATCTAAAAGTATCCACTCCCTCCAGTCGCTCTCCCTTAATACTCACTTCTAATCTGCTACCACTTTCTCCCCTTGTACACTTCATCGCCATACTTTTACCCACATTTATCTTCAACTTCTTTCTTTCATACACCTTCCCAAACTCTGTCACTAACTTCGTCAATCCCTCCTCTGATCCTGATACAAGTGCAGTATCGTCAGCAAACAACAACTGGCTTATCTCCCACTTTTCTCCATTTTCTTTAACCATCTCCAATCCCCGACCCATTACCCTTGCATTTACCTCTCGCAACACCCCATCCATGTATAAACTAAACAGGCAATGCGAAATCCCACCTTTACTACAAACCACTCGCTCTCTCCATTTCTGATTATAATACAAGCTCTACTACTCTCGTAAAAACTCTCGACTGTTCTTAAAAGCTTTCCTCCTATCCCATATATCTGCAACACCTCCCACAGTGGCTTCCTGTCTACCCAGTCAAAAACTTTTTCCAATTCCATAAAGGCCCAAAAAAACATCCTTACCTTTTGCTAAAACTTTCTCACATATCTGTCTTTCCACAAAAATCTGATCCACGCAACTTCTACCTGTTCCTTACCAATTACTCCCTCTGTTCCTCTCCTAATCCTCTCAATCAAGACTCTCCCATAAGCCTTTCCAACTACACTTAACAAGCTAATCCCTCTGAAACTACTACACTCACACTTGCCCCCTTTTCTCTTGTAAGGTGGAACAATACAGGCACTCCTCCAGTCCTCCGGCACTCTACCCTCTTTTAAACAAACATTAAATAACCTCACCAGCCAGTCCACCATCACTGTACCTCCTTTTTTAGACATTCTTCATGACACCCATCCAACCCAGGTGCCTTACCTGCTCTCATCTTCTTAACAACTGCCTTCACCTCATCTTTCCTTATTTCTCCTTCATTTTCCTCACCATCACCGTAATTTCCATAGCGCTTCCACCTGCAACTACCTTTCCCTCCCTATCCTCCTTCACATTTAGCAACTCCCTAAAATGCTCTGCCCATCTTCCTCTTACTGCCTTCTCTTCCATTATCATCTCTCCATCTGCACCTTTTACCTTTTCTTCTCTACTTGATTCGCCTCCTCTTCCTCTCTTAATTTCTTTTCAAAACATCTTTTTATTACTTTCAAAATATTCTGTCATACTCTTACCCCATATCACATCTGCTCTCCTCTTTGCCTCCTTTACCTTGTGCTTTACTTCTCTTTTCTTTGTAACTCTCATGTGATTCTCTTGTCCTATGTTGTAACCAATCTGTGAATGCTCGCATTTTCTCTTTTACAACCTTCTTTACTTCATCATCCCACTACTCCCTACCCTTCCTTCTATTTTCTCCCGTCATCCTTGTTCCACACACCATCTTTGCACGCCTTGTGAATCCCTCTTTGAAACATCTGCATTCTTCCTCCACTCCTCTAGTTCTACTCTATCTTTCATTCCCTTCCATTACTCTCTCAGCTTCTTGTACTCTTTCTACTTTTCTTTCTCAATTAGGCAGTTCATTTTCATCACCTTCCTACCTTCTGTGCGTTTCCTCTTCCTCCATCTATCCTCCACTCTCAACTTACCTTCCACAGAAAAAAATATTATATATTATATATATATATATATATATATATATATACATATATATATATATATATATATACATATATACATATATATATACATATATATATATATATATATCATATATATATGTGTGTGTGTGTGTGTGTGTGTGTGTGTGTGTGTGTGTGTGTGTGTGTTTATATGTATAAGAGAGAGAAAAGGCGAATTTCTAAGGAAAATTGTTAAATGCTGAGTGAACGAGCAAAAAATATGGAATTATTAGTCGCAAAATATTATTTCCTGAAATTCTTCCAATTACTAAGATGAGCGTCTGTTGTACAATGTTGCAAGTTCCCAGAGAAATATTTCCGGTTTCCTTTGAGGAATGTTTAGATGTGTCAGTCCAGCATTAATTCCTCTGAACTTCTTTCATATAATCACAACAGGGTGTAATAATTCCCAGGTCTTGTGTCTGTGTGTGTGCGTACGAGCGTGCGTGTGTGTGTGTGTCCGTGTGTATTCACCTCGGATCTGCTGCAGTCTCTTGTCGAGACAGCCAGACACCACCCTACGGCAGTGAGCTCAGAGCTCATTATTTGCCGATCTCTGGGTATGTCTGAGACCACTCACACACCACACACCGGGACAGCAAGGTCACAACTCCTTGACTAACGTCCCGTACCTACTCACTGCTAGGTGAACAGGGGTTACACGTGAAAGGAGACAAACCCAACTTATCTCCGCCCGGCCGGGGAATCGAACCCCGGTTCTCTGGCTTGTGAGGCCAGTGCTTTACCAATCCGCCACCGAGCCGTGTGTGTGTGTGTGTGTGTGTGTGTGTGTGTGTGTGTGTGTGTGTGTGTGTGTGTGTGTGTGTGTGTGTGTGTGTGTGTGTGTGTATCCACTCTTTTTTTTAATATTTCTGTCTTCTTCGCTTCCCGGCCTTTACAAGCACGTCACCTGGAGGAAGTCAAACTCTGTGTGTGAGACGGACTAAACTACACGTGAGAAGATTAGATAAGTTTATGGATAGGAATGGCAGGTGCTAGGGGACATGGAACTGCCAAGTGTAGGCCTTATGGTCTCTTGCAGTCTCCTCCATCCTTATGCTCTTCTCATGTTCTTACGAGTTCTGCAGCTTCTCAGCACCTTAGTAGAGAAGACTCCATTTCTTCACTGATGTTGTTACAGTTTTACAAGAAAACCAAAGACTAAGATCCCCATGTATAATAAGAGGTACAAACCATCATTTCGTCAAGGTCCACCCAGCAGATCTTCGTCAATTTTCCTACAGACCTGGAAATGTAATGAAAGGGGGTTTTCTCTGTCATGCAGCGTGGACGATTTAAAGAGAGTTTTTTTTTTCTCTCTCTCTCTCTTCATGAGGTCACTGCTCTCATGTGTATACAGAGTATCTAAGCCTAATGCGGCTTTTGAATTTTGAATTGTCTTTTCCGTAAGTTGGAGCATTCTTCCGAAGATGGCTTTTGTCTCGAATGTAGGTACTCGGTATGCTACCGGTCCATCCCCATCAGGAAATACTATGATCTTCAGAGATTCCAGAGGATCTCCGTTAGGCTGCGTTGAAATAACTCAACCATAAGTGTAAGAGACCATGGCATAACTGTAACTAAGTCAGAATTGGGTACATGTGTGGACAAAGTCATTGACAGTGCGTTTTACTCATACGAGATCTATCAATTACATAGGACTATATTTTACTTGACCAAACTCGAAATAAGGAATTCATCGTCATACAGTGCATTTCCTGACTTAATTGTCGGCAGTTCCACTCCTCTTTCGTGACTGAAACTCTTTGTACGGTCAAGGCAAAAAATAGACTTTTTTGGATACCAACATATGTGGGTGTATACTTGAAATGAAAGCGACCCATTGGTAACTGTGGCTGCCGAGCATCTCTCTCTCTCTCTCTCTCTCTCTCTCTCTCTCTCTCTCTCTCTCTCTCTCTTTCCCTTGAGGGCTTTTGGGCACGGACACGATAAGGGCGTTCACCCCTCGACGTCCCCTGAGTATATACACCAATGCCACGCCACCTGAAGTCGGTTCACGCCCATTTCCGACTGAGATTTGCTTTTGATACACGTGACTACTGGTACAAGATGGATGGCAATCCGATGGGTAGTTCCACCAATCGTGAGACGCTTCCTGATTGACCGTTCCAGTTCAAGAGATTTACAGTAAATCTTCCCAAGGAAAAAAAAAATAAGACTACTTACAACTGGGGTAAGAATAATACAAAAATATGTAAATTTTATTTTCTACTAGGTATACTATGAACAATCTCGCATTTTTTACGTAGATTATATAATTTGGATTTTGAAAGTCATGCCCCATTATTTCACACGTCACGAGTACGACCACATGTGAAAGAGTCCATAGATACCCATGATTATTTGATACCACGACGTCGTGTCGTGGACGGCGCACGGCGAAGAGTATGTGTGAAACGAGCCTTACTGGAAGTAATGAATCATCCCAACCTAAAGAATTCCTCATCATTAAGCTTAACTAAGAAACCTCACTTATAATAAATGATAGCCAGCATGGATTCAGACGAAAACGTTCTTGTGTGACTAACCTACTCGAATTCTAAAACAGAGTCATCTCAAATTTCGACAAAAAGAAAACAATATAGATTTAATATATCTGGACTTTGGGCTTTGGATACCGTCCCACACGGAAGAATAGCTAAATTAGCTTCTCACGGAATTAGTGGTAGCCTATTAAGCTGAACTAGTAACTGGTTAAACAAACGTCAACAGAGAGTTGTTGTAAATAGCAAAATTTCTATATGAAAAATGTTACGGGTGGAGTTCCTCAAGGTTCCATTCTTGGTCCACTTCTATTCATAGTATTTATAAATGATATTGTCTCCCAATAAACTGATGATACAAAACTGTTCGAAATGGCAAATGATCACTTAAACCAATTAGATATTCAAGAAGATTTAGATAAACTACAGCAGTGTTCTGAAAAGTGGTTAATGAAATTTAACACAAGTAAATGCAAGGTAATGCACATAGGTAAAAATAACAGTAAGTACGATTACAAGTTATTTGGAAATTCATTAACAAAAGTGAATAGTGACAAAAGGATCTTGGCGTAATTATCAGTAATGATCTCTTATCATCAAAACAGTGTATTTCCGCCTCGGAGAAACCAAATATTCTAGGATTGATCGCGCGATCTTTTGATTTTAAAAGTCCATCTGTCATTAACAAACTACATGAATTGTTAGTTCGTCCACATTTGGAATATGCTCTATCCGTAGTCACCGAATCTCATTAAATACATTGACAGATTAGAAAAAGTACAACAGCGAGCCACGAAACTGATTACAATTATCAGAAATAAATCATACGAAAATCGACTAAAACATATGAATAAATTTTCCCTATAAAAAGGTAGACTCCGGGCGATTTGATAAAGGTTTTTAAGATTCTAAAGGGAAGTGATAACATCAAAAGTGACGAAATTTTCACATTGAATGCGAATCATACAAGAAATAATGGTCTCAAACTGTCAGGAAGTAGATTTAATTTGGAAGTGGGTAGAAACAACTTCACCAACCGTGTAGTAAATGAATGGAATAAACTTCCTGCAGAGGCAGTGCAATGTAGTACAGTTCGAAATTTTAAGACTCATTTAGATAAACACCTAAGCAATATGCTGTAATCCCTGCCATTTATTTTATTTTATTTGTTTATTATTCATTTATTTATAAGTATTTATTAATATTATCTGTTAATTTATCATATTTTGTTTTTTTTTTTTTACTATTTATCATTATCTATTTATTTCATTTACTTTTTATCTATTTATTATTTTTCCAGCATCCAACCTAGTTGTGGTTGTGTTCTCTACATTGGAATTGGTGGTGAAGGAAACTCAGGCGGAGTTCTTGGCTTTAATGCTCCAAGAAAGGATCTATTCTCACTACTACATACACGGCAAGCCCTCAGGAAAGCTCGGAGGGTTGCTAGAAACATATTATACAAAATATTCACAAAGGTTGCCTCGGGTAGACGTCGGCCGTTCGGTTGCAGGTGGCTGACCCGAGGACACAGCTGGCCTTTTGTCTAGTGGAGCCTTGACCTGAGAACCTTTTGTTACCAAAGGGGCGTTGTCAAGAAAGGTCGGTTGGCTTGGTCCAGAAATCCGTAAGGAGAGCTTGTCTCGTCGTTGGAACCACGTATTGTAGCATATTGTGCGTGCGCGCGCGTGCACGCCAATATCGAAGGGAGACACAGCTACGAAGATGATCAGCTATGAAGATGCGCAAGTCATCGAAGCGTTGCATATGTTGAATATAACAGAAAAAGCCGTGGTCAACTAGTCTCAAGCCAACAAATAATAATAACAATAACAATGAAAATAACAACACCAATAATAATGATAATAATAATAATATGTTAAAGACAGATTGAACATCTTTAGAAGCTCTGCCAAGGATTCGAACCCTGACCTGTACGTCTTGACCTCGTGATTATTTACGCACAGGTCAGGATTCGAATCCTTGGCAGAGCTTCTAAAAATGTTCAATAATGATAATAATGATAATAATAATAATAATAATAATAATAATAATAATAATAATAATAATAATAATACAAAAAAAAATAATAAATAAAAAAATAAATAAAAAAATAAACTCACCATCCCATTTCCACGGAGAGGGAGTTGGAGTGGGATGGTAAAAATCCCCTGATAGAGCAAAGCCCTGAGTTTATTATCCCGACGACGTTGGGTCGCCTCCCTGCCTGGCCAGGGCTGTCAAGGAACCAACGCAGCAACCCCGCAGTGGGCCCCGGAATAGAACTCCCGGCTAGCTGCTCATGGGTTCAAGATGGTTTCCAATGGGCTTCCACGCATAACGGAAAATAATTTCTGCGTAAGAGATTTTCAATATTAATGGAGGCTCACTACAAGTTGAAAAAATATATTCCTCCGATATATCAGTTTCAACAAACAGGTAATCCAGCCGCTTTCCTTTACAAACTTGCAACCCTCATTAAACTCTGTTCATTTTTATAGCTTAATTGGTAGTTTATAGTTAAACACAAGCGTGCCTTGTTAGACTAAAACATATTCAAATTAGCTAGTTCTCTTTACAGACACTGTGCATGTCAGAAGATTGTAATATACAGAAGAAATAGTTTACTCATATACGCACTATTTACCCATATTATCTTACTCACCCATGCAAAAAGATCGGAGCACACAGGTAAAATGAAGCTTTATAAATTGCCCACAATTTTTATTTATCTTACACACCGTAAGAAATGTTTCGAAACCTGCCATGACATGTCCAAAAAGTAAAGAGACAATAAAACGTATTCATATTGCATTTGCATTCAGGCCAATTGAATTGTGTGGACGGACTTTTATCCAACACGTTAGTAAGTAAAAGCGTCAGACATTTTATATTTTGGATATTGGCCTCTTTCACTGCTGTGTCAACGATGTCCGTCGCTCTGTTGGCAAAGAAAAATAAAAAAAAAAGAAGGAAGAAGAAGAAGAAGAAGAGAAATAAAATGAAGAAGAATAAAGAGGGAAGAAGAAGAAGAAGGAGAAGAAGAAGAGGAAGAAGAAGAAGAAGAAGAAGAAGAAGAAGAAGAAGAAGAAGAAGAAGAAGAAGAAGAAGAAGAAAAGAAGAAGAAAAGAAGAAGAAGAAGAAGAAGAAGAAGAAGAAGAAAAGGAAGGAGAAGGAGGAGGAAGAGAAGGAAAGAGAAAGAATAAGAACGAAGAAGAAAAAAGAAGGAAACGAAGAAGAAAAAGAAGACGAAGACGACGACGACGAAGAAGTAGAAGAAGAAGCAGAAGAAAAAGAAGAAAGACGAAGAAGAAGAAGGAAGAAAGAAGAAGAACGAGGAAGAAAAACGAAGAAGAAGAAGAAAGAACGAAGAAGATGAAAAAGAAGAAGAACAACAACAAAAACGAAGATGAAGAAAGAGGAACGAAGAAGAAAAAGCAGAAGAAGAAGAAGAAGAAGAAGAAGAAGAAGGTAGAAGAGGAACGAAGAAGAAGAACGAAGAAGAAAAAACAGAAGGTAGAAGAAGAAAAAGAAGAAGAAAAAGAAGAAGAAGAAAAAGAAGGAGAAGAAGAAGAAGAAGAAGAAGAAGAAGAAGAAAACCGAAGAAGAGCTTGGATGGCTCTCTGGATCTCCCCATCCTCAAGACCCCAGGAATCTCTCCTGTTTCTTTCACGCTTCGACTCTATCTACCTCCAACTAATTTTCCTCTTCTTCCTCCTCCTCACCTGACCTTTCCCTCCCCTGCCACCCTCCGCCTCTTAAAACGCCCTCGCCCGGGGACTTCCGGAGGGTTGCAGGGCAGTACAACGCCTACTAAGGCATCACACGGGGCAACACCCTTCTCCAGCACCACGACCCGGACCCTCGCCCGAGGCGGGTGTCGCCCACAAATCGCGCGCTTTTTTTTTTTTAGGTCTTCCTCACTGAACAGTTAAGACCTTCCTTACTAAGTCATTCATGACTTAGCATAGGATTGTTCCTCTGTCTCTTTCCTTTCTTATTGGGGAGTGGAATGGAGGGCGATCTACGCTCTCTAATCATTCGGAGACTTTCAGTTCAGAAGAATCCTTAAAAGGGTTCACGACGGGAAGTATCAAACTTCTTCACTCCAAGGCACATCCCTCGGGTGAACCTATTAGTCTGGCGTTGGGTAGAATAACATGGGTAGAATAACATGGGTAGAATAACATCACAACTTAGTTTAATCATAAACCCTTTAACTTGAAATCTTTCCTCGATGGTGTATAACATCGTCCGACGTTAAATTCATCAATGTTTGGAATATGTGTCTTTGTAAGAAAAAGGTAGAGAGGAGCCTACGCCAGGAGGAGCATAACTGCGACCCAGGCCGTCACCTTTCCCCTATACGCTTTAAGAACTGCTGGGGCAGGTAACAGTCACTGTTGTGAATCGGAGAGAAGACCGGGACTCGAACCCACAACTAAGCGAATGCGAGATCAGGACGCTTCCGATTACGCCACCAGTGCAATGTAGAGCATGATATTTTACTAGAAGATATGAAAATTATAGGTATTTTTGGAAATACATTAAACGCCTGGAAAGTTATCTTAAGAGAATATACTAGATAAAACATTGGTTAATATATATACAGTATGTCTGAAATCACTCCCCCCCAAAAAAAATATATATAGTCTTTTTAACTGTATACAAACAATACCTAGTTTTATTTCCTGGTTACCAATATCAGTGATACATCAGAAAAAATGCAACGAACACCTGGTAATAACTGATATATTAATGTAGTCGCCACTGTAGCCCTCACTTATGGATATGACGACTCACTTCTTTGGTTGTTGTTTTCTGTCTAGGAAATTAAAATACATTGTTCTTCTATATCTTTCTTCTGTCAAGTCGAATTGAGTACCACGCAATCTCCGAAGTTCTTCCAAGGAATCCCCCGAAAGCACATATACAAGACCCTACGTGAGCTTTGCAGTGACGTAGTGGTTTCCTTAATCCAATGATCTTTAACTTGAAGATCCTCCCCAAAGGCCGTGATCTTACATTTGTGAACCAATTGGATTTTCTCCTTCACTCTTTCACCAATCAAATGCTCTGTTTCAAGCATTTACAGCAATACTGTTTACTTAGAATAATCTCAAGTCTCTGCATAATTCTCACTTAGGTTGCAAAGGAATGTCATTTCAGCAGTAAGTAAATATATACTTGAGCTCCTAAGCCTAGCCATTTTATTACATGCACAAATCACAAACAACCCACCTATAAAATGCAACAACCCGTCTTCTACCCCTCTTCCCCCTTTTCTATCAGCCTCTTACATAAAAAGCAGACATTTCTTAACTTCTACTAAGTAAATTTATGGAAAATATAAAAACATTTTATAGATAAGCCTGATCAACTTAACTATAGAACACTACTTTCTAGTGGTAGAAAAAAATCGCCAAAGCTGGCGATAGATTTCAAAAGTGTGGCCCATGGATCCTCACTTTAATCCTTACCGTGCCACCTGGCACTCTTCACCTTATCCTGAGTGCCAATCCGTGGCACATTTTCGGCATCGAAGTAATAAATATAACCATCAGATATGAATTAATAAGTTGAATCAACTCCTTAATTCCCATCCCTTAAGGGCACGGAGAGGGGGGAGGGGGGTCGCCGATTAAGTGAAGCGGGCTTGCTGTGGATGTACTGTGTCCTGCTACATTGCTTCTGACCCAGGGGGAAGTGGTCGGGATACAGGGATGACCCGTCATCCACGAGGAGCTAAGATGAGAGGAGGGGAAAAGGTTAGTGGATGGGAGTGGAATGGGTGGGAGTAGGTACGTGCCTCTGACTTGGCTACCTCCCTTATAAGGGGGAAAAAGCTCTTCGTATACAGATATAGATAGAACTTGTCTGATACCATCACTCTAAGCCGTGCCGCCATATGCTTTTTCTAAGTCAAACAAGACCTTCTTTGATTCTGTTGGTCACCAGGAGAGAAATCTGGAGTAGACAAAGCTTTCTTCTGTCACATGATGTGTGTTGTCAGCCAATAACAAAATTGTGTTCATATTGATGTATGTGGCTAGATTAGAACATTACATCTCTGTTGACCATTATCAAAATCGAAAAAGATCATTTTTCAGTAGGATGGAATGAGTTGCATATTTGTGGTTAGTTGCAGAACTAGATTTGTGGTTCAAATTACCTGCCTCTGAAGTCCACTCCATTAACCTCACCCCTAAAAAAAATTATATCAACCCCGGGGGACCATTTACCCCATGTTTGAAAACCACTGGATCACAAAGACAATGTTGATAAGTACGCAGATGACGTATTGGTCCCGCATTCGCTTAGCCGCGGGTTCGAGTCCCACACTCCTTTCCGATTCCCAGCAGTGACTGTTACCTCCCACAAGTCCCCCAAAACGCATAGTAAGGCAAAGGTGACGGCTTTGGCCGCAGCTACATGCCTCCTGGCATAAGCTCCTCACATTCTATGTTGACAAAATCACGGTGGCAGCGACGGTAGTACTAGTGACATATGAAATACCCACACCTGTTGCCTAACACTCATAACACTTGACGCAAAGGATGATAACAACGCCACAGTAATCAAGATGAACAAGCAAGGCAATGGCTTTTATATCTAACGCAGAGATAACAATTTCTAATGTACTAGTTGTGGCAAAGTACAATGTTGTGGCATTCGCTGCACAAGTGCGAGCACAGTGGTGAATTCTTCGTACGTGAGATTACATCCAGGTAAAGTGAGAACACCTCATGTGGGCCACCACTTGTGTGTGTGTGTGTGTGTGTGTGTGTGTGTGTGTGTGTGTGTGTAGAGAGAGAGAGAGAGAGAGAGAGAGAGAGATAGAGAGAGAGAGATAGAGTCCATATTGACTGTCCATACGATATGATTTAATGCCCAAAACGTCAGATATATAAAAATTTATCAAGCTCTTCCCTAAGTTCTTTCCTTCTACCCCTACCATATATATATATATATATATATATATATATATATATATATATATATATATATATATATATATATATATATATATATATATATATATGGAATGCTACTAAACCCTTGAAGTTAATTAACGTGTTTATAAACCTTTATATTGCTGGACACAATCCTTTCTTGAACAGAATCACCATACTGTAAGCAGGGCATATACATCTTTGAAGTAGCAAAATTCCAACATTGATCCATAACAATAAATGTACTTTACAGACGTGTACACAGGTCTGTAGCCATGGGGGGGGGGCTATATGATAGAGGGCTTAGCAATCAACCAACCAACCAAAAAATAAAAATAAAAAATAAAAACAGCTCCCCATAAGTGCTAAATATTAAGATGATAATGATAATGTCTTAATCAACAATGAAACAAAAATATTCATCATGGAATCTTATTGATAAGTGCAATACTGTTAAAATTTGTATGATAAAACTTAGTTCAATACATGTTTATACAAAACTTTCTAGTAGAAATATATGTAGAGGAAAAATTATAAAACAGTAAATTCAACCCCCACCCCCAATTCGAAAGAAATAACACCCAACACCCCCGAAAAAGGGGGCTTCGAACCTGTCTGTACTGCATGCCCCACGTCAGTGCCATAGTATGACAGTGCCACTCACTTCGCGAGAAGCGTGGCAGCGAATGCTGAGGTGCCGCGCCAACAACCGAGCCTTGGCCCAGCACCATCACCTTCATTCGTGGTTCTGTCGTCGACCGACTGTGCCGAGTCGAATCTATGTCTGTCTGAAGCCCACATCCGCCCGCAGACGCCACCGCTGCCGGCTGAGGGGTCACTGGGATCGTTTCGGCCCCAGAGGGAGTCGCTGTGGCACTCCGCACTTAGCTACCCAAGGCCCCGCGCCGAAGAACGGTCTGTTTCGATAAACGAATGAGGGGTTCTGCGAAATGAAGTATGGTATCCTAAGGAGAGAGACCTAACTGCGTTCATGAAGAAGTCAGCAACTTATTTTTTCATTTCAGTGAAGTCTTCTGGATTTATTATGTCAGGAAGAGACCTGACCACGCTCATTAGAAGTCAGCAATTTGTTTTTAATATTATTTAAAAAAAAAAATTATATTTATGTTCAGTCAGATGTGTCTTGGTGTCTGTGATGGGGTTAGGACCAAGTACAAGCGACTGTACTTAATTCCAAGTACCTAGATATTTTTCAAGTATAAGTAAAAAAAGTATAGTAATTTTGTAATGTACTTAAGTCCAACTACATGCCGTACAAGTACTTTAGATGATAAAAAAAAATCCTGTCACAGATTCGCAAAGAACAAGTTAGTAGTTTTCGTATATTCACATTGATGAGTACACTGTTAAAAAGTGGGATTCCATATAGGAAATCGATGGAAATTTTACCTTTACCTTAGCACATCACTCTCTCATCACAGAATTGCAAACCAAGAACATACACTTTATGAATAACTTGAATAAGTAATATTCTATATGCTACATATGCAAAAGACCTTCCATATATATCTCATATCAGGAATGAAACTAAAATTGCCTTTATAACCACAACACTTGTGTCATATTTGTTCGTTTTTCTGAGGATGTATTGCATGAAGGTATTTACGGTCTTCAAGCTTATGTTTGTGGTAATTTTGCTTACATTTTATGGTAATGTAAAAGCTATGCTTACACATGTACAGTATATACTGTTTTATATATATATATATATATATATATATACATATATATATATATATATATATATATATATATATATACATATATATATATATATATATATGTTTATATATTTATTCATTTATTCATTTAGATAAATGTACTTACTGTTGAGATGAAATGTGGGTGATGTACTGTTAAATGCATGGGTTTTATGCTATCTAAAACCCGTAATATCTGACTAACCATCACGGAAATTGCATGATGTGGCTGATTCTAGTCCTTAGTGATACATGGTATCTCCCATTGTCCTCCAAGATAGACAAGTGGCAACCAGCAAGAGGTAGGTCACCTTAGATCAGCGTAGCTTAACCTGGGTGTGTGTGTGTGTGTGTGTGTGTGTGTGTGTGTGTGTGTGTGTGTGTGTGTGTGTGTGTGTGTGTGTGTGTGATTCACCATGGTCTTGGATCACGTGTTGGACTCGTGATCGACAGCTATTACCCTCCCGGAAGAGAGCTCAGAGCTCGTATATGACCGATCTATGGGTAATAATGTGACCTTACACACACACACACACACACACACACACACACACACACACACACAACTTCCCGCCCACGAGAGTTGGAGTAACAACTCGCAGCGCAACCATACTGAAATTATTTCAGCCCTAGGCGGAATTCGAACCCGGACCGCCATAGTGGCAGCCGGGAACTCTACCAGCTGTGCCATAAGCTGTGAGTCCAGTGTGTGTGTGTGTGTGTGTGTGTGTGTGTGTGTGTGTGTGTGTGTGTGTGTGTGTGTGTGTGTGTGTGTGTGTGTGTGTGTCTGTGTGTTACACGAGCGAAAGTGAGACCCCACGACTGCTTCTGTTGTTTATCTTTATCTAACCTTCTTAAACAGGACACATTCTAAGCCTCTCCCCCGTCTCCGATATTCCCATATTTGGTGTGCTTATTCACCACAGGTTTTGGCCCGTGTACTCGTTCACCGACACAACCAGCAAACTAGACCTCAACTTTCCTCCTCTTACTAATATGGAACCGCTACGTCAGCACCCTACCCTCCCTGTCTACCTGAAAGACCATCCACACATTCTTCAACACCAATTAACGTTTCATCCTTCGTATTTAGTCCGTTTTGCCTTTTTTTCTCCTTTTTGTGGTTTCTCGGATCTCTGTCTTCTCTCTGCCGCTTGTCCTGCTGCGACAGTATTGGCCTAAAATCCCGAAACACGGTCTCGTTTTTGGCATTTCGGTGCCGCGAACTGAGAACATCTGTGGCGGTATTTGTTTCATTTCCCGTGGAATTCCTTACTGCCTCCATTCCCGTGATTTGTCACTATGTACACACAGCGCTTTACGGAGGTGAACAAGACATAGATGTACACGTTCTACACATGTTATAATCTTGAATCTATATATAAACCAATACCAAAGTTCGTTTGTTTGTGGGGGTTTTCAAAATAGTGATTTGGCGTACTACTAGTAACGCCTTCACTATGGAGGAGATAGGGATATTTACGATGTGTATATACATATATATATATATATATATATATATATATATATATATATATATATATATATATATGTATATATACATATTCATCTACACATACTGGGCTTACTTTTGGCTAGCAACTGCGTACAACGAATGGGCCTTCGGCCTTTAATAATAATCTAAAAATATTAGAATAAGTAACACATTCAATTTAAATTTCTTAAAAGCATTGTAGTAGTTACTGCAATGCATAAGGATGCACAACATGTATTTGTCTTCTTGTTGGGAGTAAGAATGTAAAGCTTCTTTGGATTTCTAACCCTGGAGCAACCAACATAGAGCTGACCAAAGAGAAAAACAGGGTTGTACCAGAAGGTGCAGTCCAACTAATTTCAGTGACTGGCATTCAGCTTTGTTGGTGGACACTGCAAAACTAAATTAGGAGCCGGGGCTCCCTTGGAGACGGGGTTCCCTTGAAGCCGGGGTTCCCTAAGAGCCGAGGTTCCCTAGGAGCCGGAGTTCCTTAGGAGCCGGGGTTCCTTACGAACCGGGGCTCCTTTACTGCAAGGGTTCCTTAGGAGCCGGGGTTCCTTAGAAGCCGGGATTACTTAGGATCCGGGATCCCTTAGGTGCCGGGGTTCCTTAGAATCCCAAGGACCCTTTGGAGCCAGGATTCTTTGGAGCCTGGATTCTTTTGGGGCCGGGGTTGCTTTGGGGCTACGGTTCATATATATATACATATATATATATATATATATATATATATATATATATATATATATATATATGTGTGTGTGTGTGTGTGTGTGTTGTGTGTGTGTGTGTGTGTGTGTGTGTGTGTGTGTGTGTGTGTGTGTGTGTGTGTGTGTGTGTGTGTGTGTGTGTGTGTAAAGTTACGACAGCTGGATTAAATAGCTCTGCCAATGGTACTTGAACCCTTGGCTGTGCGACTGTTTAGCAGACCATTCCTGTTGAACGTCCTGTGTGGCATGACGGTAACGTCCTCGCCTTATGGTAAGTAGTCGCACAGCAAAAGGTTCGAGTGCCGGTGGCAGAGCTATCTAACCATACATATATATATGCTTTCTTTGTAACATACATATATATATATATATATATATATATATGAATATATGTATATATATATATATGTATATACATACATGTATATGTCAAGGACTACTATTACACAGTACGTGCGCACCCAGATCCCTGGGTCCGCTAGCGGAGGCCATTGCTTTCTTTGTAACCTAACATTTTATATTGGACAAATATATCAAAACTAGAAACCTAATATTGTATATAGGACAAATATATCAACTATTGACTTATTCAATGCAGTATAAGTTAATATGAACTTTTATGGTGAAATAAGAAAATACTTTTATGGCACTGTTATGCTTTGAAATGACAATTTTAGCTGGACTTAACAGGTATTATTGTATGAGGTTAGTGGACACCAGGGTTGGCGATTTTTTATCTTTTTAAAAAATATAAAAAAAAAAAATTATTCAAATCAGATTTTTTTTTTTTTTTTTTTTTTTTATAGATTTTAAATATTGTGGGATTGCTATCTGATTTGCGATTTGATT
Source organism: Oratosquilla oratoria (assembly GCF_046742065.1). Taxonomy (NCBI): domain Eukaryota; kingdom Metazoa; phylum Arthropoda; class Malacostraca; order Stomatopoda; family Squillidae; genus Oratosquilla; species Oratosquilla oratoria. The sequence continues at coordinate 876,789 of NC_134809.1, forward strand.
GCTAGAGGACATTTTTAGCATATCAATATAAGGAGCAGTGTTATATAGACTTGCCACAAATATACAAGGAACGCTATAAGCCTACATTTAGTATATATAACTGTGCAGCCCACAAGTTTCAACAAGATTCTTGTTGAAACTTGTTCTAGGTAAGCAGCTTCTCACTGAGTCAGTTGCTGCTTTGGAATCAACCAGGAAGGATGTCTTCTGGACCTGGCAGCGTGGTTCCTTCAGGCAGAAAAAATTATCCTGTCTGGAATTATTTTGAAAAACTACCAACAACTTCTGGCAAAGGGTACCGAGCTAAATGCAAAGATATGCAGCCAGGAACTACAGGGCATTGTGTCAAAATTAAAATCTCACAGAGATAAATGCCAAGGTCAGCCACAGCATACTGAAGAACAAATTGATGACCCAGGTAAATGATTTTACTTATATTGTGTGCATTTCTCCCTTTTTCGTACCCAACTATATAAATTTGGTGAACAATGGAGAGCATGTGCAATAAAAATGTGAAGGCCTAAAGAGATGATACTTCAACTTCATTACTTCTTAATTCTAGGTGCGCACGTCCTGTGTAATAGTAGTCCTTGATATATATATATATATATATATATATATATATATATATATATATATATATATATATATATATATATATACATATATATATACATATATATACATATGTACACACACACACACATATATATATATATATATATATATATATATATATATATATATATATATATTATATTATTATATATATATATATATATATATATAATCTTATCAGCCACTTTTTTTTCTCTCTCTCTTTTTTTTTCATTTTAATTCCTTGAAGACACGATCGAGACTAACAGGAGCTCGATGGACGTATATTCGGAAACTGATACGCTGTCGGGCTAAGGACTCGAACCTAGCCGATACGTAACAACTGGACAGTGAATTAACCAATTCCGCTGTCCATTATGTATCGGTTAGATTCGAGTCCTCAGTCCGACAGCGTATCAGTTTCCGAAAGTACTTCCACCAAGCTCCTGTTAGTCTCGATCGTGTTTGCAAGGAATTAAAATGGAAAAAGTTAGTGGTTGATTAAATTAAAATCTATGTACAGGAAACCATTCAGTGTGTTTTGTAATATATATATATATATGTATGCATATATGTATACATATATATATACATACATATATATATATATATATATATATATATATATATATATATATATGAGAGAGAGAAATGGGTGGGGAAGGGCAAACGAAGATGTGTGGGGAATAGAGTTTATTGCCCGACCGTGTCGACCAACTTGGTCTTCTTCAGATGACGTCATCTGAAGAAGACCAAGTTGGTCGAAACGTTAGTGCAATAAACTCTATTCTCAAAACATCTTCGTTTCCCCTTCCCCACCCATTTTTCTCTCATTTGTCTGAAATAATTTACACACACACACACACATATATATATATATATATATATATATATATATACATACATACATATACCAACTGCTTTTTCCCCCTTATAGGGGAAGTAGCCAAAAAATGAAGACATAAAATCCACTCCCACCCATACCATCCCCACATACTCCACTCCCATTCAGCCCCTCCCTCCCTCTTATCTTAGCTCCTCCTGGATGACGGGTCATCCCTGCATCTCGCCCACTGCTCTGGGTTAGAGGCAATGTAGCAAGTCACAGCACATCAACAGCAAGGCCGCTTCATTTAATCGGCGACCCCCCCCTCTCTCCGTTCCCTCATGCAGAAAAAGAGAAGACGGGGAGAAATCCCTTCGGGCTGCGTCAAAAATATCATTCAAACATACCCCTCACCCCATCCCCACCCACTCCCTTCCATGCATCTTAACATCATCCATACACAACCAATCTCCACTCACCCCAATCTTCTATCCTCTCTCTTCCTTCTTCAACATACATTCCCCTCCTTCCCAAAGCCCCTTTTACCTCATCCATCTATCTCATCTTTGGTCGCCCCTCATGTTCATTCCTTCCACCTCTGCTTTCCATACCTCTTTTCCTAATCTTTCTCTACTCATTCTTTCCATGTGTCCAAACCATCCCAATACTCTTTCATCCACCCTTTATCCCAACTCCCTTTCCATCCCCGCTCTCCCCTTCATCTCTTCGTTTCTCACTCTATCCAGCCTAGTAACCCCTTTCATACTTCTCAGGCACCTCATCTCAAACACATTCAAACTCCTCCTGTGTTCCTCTCTTATGTTCCATGTTTCTGCCCCATACAGTGCTGTCGGCACGATCACTCCTTCATACAATCTCTTCTTAGCATATATATATGAAGCGAGTAAATGCCTTGGTGGTTTAAAGAGTGTAATGAGGAATAGACATTTGGGAATGGATGCGAAGAGGAGACTGTATGAAGGAGTGATTGTGCCAACAGCACTGTATGGGGCAGAAACGTGGAACATAAGAGAAGAAGAGAGAAGGAGTTTGAATGTGTTTGAGATGAGGTGTCTGAGAAGTATGGTGGGGGTTACTAGGCTGGATAGAGTGAGAAATGAGGAGGTGAGGAGGAGAACAGGGGTGAAAAAGGATTTGGGAGATAGGGTTGATGAAAGAATATTAGGATGGTTTGGACACATGGAAAGAATGAGTGAAGAAAGACTAGTAAAAGAGGTATGGAAGGCAGATGTGGAGAAGGCAGATGTGGAGGGAGTGAACATGAGGGGACGTCCTAGGATGAGGTGGATGGATGGGGTGAAGGGAGCTTTGGGGAAGAGGGGAATGTCTGTTGAGGAAGGAAGGGAGAGGACGGAAGACAGAGGTGAGTGGAGAATGGTTGTATATGGATGATGTTGTGACTGCATGAGGAGGAATGGGCGGGGGGTGGGGGGTGGGGTAGTATGTGTGAGTGAATTTTGACGCAGCCCGAAGGGATTTCTCCCCGTCCGCGGAGAGGGAGAGGGGGGTCGCCGATTAAATGAAGCGGCCTTGCTGTGGATGTACTGTGTCTTGCGACACTGCTTCTGACCCAGGGCGGTGGGCAGGGTGCAGGGATGACCCGTCATCCAGGAGGTGCTCAGATGAAGGGTAGGGGTGTGGAGTGTATTTAGGGATGAAATGGGTGGGAGTGTTTTTATGCCTTTCCCTTTCCGGCTACCTCCCTTGGAAGGGGGAAAAAAGCCTTGGTATATGTAATATATATATATATATATATTATATATATATATATATATATATATATATATATTTTATTGTAAATGGCACCCGAAATAGGTTGACCGAGATAAGCTACAAATTACCAAACCATTCTGGAAGCAGGAAGAATATATATATATATATATATATATATATATATAATATATATATATATATATATATTATATATATATATATATATATATATAACTTTTTTTGGGGGGGCGATAGAAACGGAGTAAAAAAAATACATACATGACTCACAATAAAAACTACTCCTGGGAATGATTTACCTTCCCATAGCAATTGTTCGAGGAGGCACACTATCTCAGTCGGTAGAGCGGCGACCTGATGAACAGAACATCACCGATTCGATCCCGCTTGGCCCAACTGAGTTTCCAGGTGCCGCCAGCCACTGAACATGACTCACAGGTTGTTGTCCTTTCACTAGAACTTCCCTTGTGACTTCAAACCTATAAATGTCCACGAACTCTGAACCCTATGAAAGTTATTCAAATGAAAATAAATGTACCCAGCTCTACCCAAGACAACTTCATCGGTGACTCCAAGAGAGTTGGTGGCGTAATCGGTAGCGTGCTGCTCTCGCATTCGCTTAGTCGTGGGTTCGAATCCCACACTCCTCTCCGATTTCCTATTAAGGGATCCAACTCCACTGGAGATTCTAAGAGACCTGGTGGCATCATCGGAAGCGTGCTGGTCTCGCATTCGCTTAGTTGTGGGTTCGAGTCCCGCACTCCTCTCCGATTTCCAGCAGTGACTGTTATCTACCCCCCCCCCAACAGTCCCCAAAGCACATAACACTGAGGCGAAAGCTTCAGCCGCAGCTACTCAGCGCCTCCTAGCGTAATATTCTTCTCACGTTCTTCTCATCGACATCGAATCAACAAAGAATAAATAGAAAATATAATAATAATAAATAGATGAATGAATAATTGAATAAGTAACCGAATGCATAATAAATAAAGGAAATATATATATATATATATATATATATATATATATATATATATATATATATATATATATATATATATATAACAAATAACCCCCTTTCGGAGAAGAATAAGCGAAAGTAAAAAGATCCGTACATTTCGATCACTGTGATTCTCTTTCACATCTGCTGAAGAGGATCACAGTTACTGATCAAAATATACGGATATTTTTTACTTTCGCTTACTTTCTTCTCCGAAAGTGGGTCATTAGTATTATTTTACCAATGTGCTACATTACTTTGTTGTGATATATATGTATATATATATATATATATATATATATGTATATATATATATATATATATATATATATATATATATGTATAAGTTAAGCGCAACCCATGACGGTTGAACCTACTTAGTGGAGCCAACAAAACTCCTTCGCTTTCGATAACCAACTTTACAAACTTTATCCTAACGCCTACCAATTTCATTCACCTTAGGACAGAACCTTGTGCAGAAGAGGAACAAAGCTCTCATGAGGCAGAGTGTACATTTCTTATCACTGCCTTTGTGGTCACTGATCTTCTGCTGGACATAGTTACGAAGTCCCACCCATCCCTGGAACCTCATTACCCCTTAAAGGGTTACCAGGGTGGAATTCTCCCGGTGTTTCCGATATGGTTTTGTATCCCATACGCTTGGAAGTGTGGCTTCGGTGTTTAGCTTGACTTCATTAAGGGTGGGTGAAAGGTGAAGAGTTGTATTTTCATTGTGTATTTTCAAAATAAATGTATTTTGTTCATAGTTTTTGTTTTTATTATTTTTTTAAATTTGGGTAAAATTCTCCCGGGTTAACCTTCCACGTTAGCAAATTAGAGTGTAACCATTCTAGGGTAGAAGTTTGGTAAAGAATCCATTAACTGTACGATTGGCGTCAAGTACGACTACTGTAGTGGGTTATATCTACTACATACCTGCAATGAGCACAATTCTACATCGTATATTTACAATACGACTAGGTTTAAGATGTCGTAAAAGACTACGACTCAAGGCCAACCCTTATAAGGTAAAAAAAGGCCCGTTGGTATGTATATGTATTTAAGCATTCCTTGTCTCCACCGTTTTAAGAACAATAGTAAGTCTTTCTATGCCTTTGTATGTTTTCTGTATGTTACGTTCAAGTCCAAGTTCACATATCATAGCCACACATGTAAGGCCCCGTTCTTGGGTGTGTATCTCGTCAACTTTACACATGATGTGCTAAAGTGGGTGGGCGGGGTGTACACACCGCGGTGGGCGTGCGCGTAAGTCGAGGAGGGGGCCGTGGGCGGCGGCGGGAGAGGCCGAAGAGGGGGCGTGAGGGCGCGATAGCACAAGACAGCACCGCAAAGGGCAAAGGTCGGAGGATCGATACCGGATCAGGCAAGACAAGCACACCAAGACAACCATGACGACCAAACGACCTCCGCCAATGGTCCTCCTCCTCCTCCTCCTCCTCTTCCTCTCTCCCTCCTCTCCCCTCCCTCATCTTTCCCCTCTCCTCCCCCTCCACTCACCCTACCTCCCTCCTCCACCTTTTCTACTCCTTTTCTTCGTCCACATATGCTCTCTCTCCTCCTCCACTTCATCCTCTTTCTCTTCTATGCCCCCAAGTCTTCGTCCTCCTTACCCCCTCCTCACTACTTCCCCAATATCCTCCTCCACCTCCTCCAGCTTTCCCTCCCCAATCACCTCGTCGTCGTCCTCCTCCTCCTCCTCCTCCTCCTCTTCCTCCATTTACCCTCTTCCCCTTCTATGCCCCCAAGTCTTCGTCCTCCTTCCCCCCTCCTCACTACTCCCCCAATATCCTCCTCCACCTCCAGCTTTCCCTCCCCAATCACCTCGTCTTCGTCCTCTTCCTCCTACTCCTCCTCCTCAATTTCTTCCATTTACCCTCTTCACCTTCTTGCCAGCTCAATTGTCCTTTTGCCTGGTCCGTATCCTTCCTCCCTCTCTTCCTCCTCTTCTTTCCTCTCTTCCCTCTCTAGGCAGCTCCAACGCCTCTTCACCATGCCCCCATCCCTCCTATCCCCGTCTCCCCCTCTCTCCTCTTCCCCCTCTCCCTTCCCCTCTTCCTCCTCCTCCTCCATTCTCAAGTCAGCTCCAACGTCCTTTCGCCTTGCCCCTATCCTTCCAACCACTTCCTCTCCCTCCGCTCCCCCTCCTCCTCCCCCTCCTTCAGTCCGCCATGAGGGGATCTATGACGTCACAGCTCCCCCCCCCGGCCTCTTGGGAGTATGTCGCGTCGACCCCCATCCACCCCGTCCTCTCCCTCCCCCCGTCCATCTCCCCCATACCCCGTCCCTCTCACCACCATTACCTCTTCCTCCACCACTATCACCACCACTCACGCCCTCTCCTCCATAACGCCTACAACTGGTCGCCTCCCCTCACAGCATATTTGTCTTGCAAGTCACCCACTGTAATGCTCAATGTCCACGGACACAAATGTTCGTCTGGGTGAACAAAACTCTTGTCTGAAGAACAACACATGCAATATCTAGAATCATGATACTTTAGTACACGAAAATAAGGAACGTATATTTGCGTGCATATCGACTCTTTCGCGCGAATGGAGGAACACTGTGCTTCCGTAACTTTTTTTTTTTTTTTTTTTTTAATGTCACTCCTCTGACCATGCCGGGAATTCCTCTATCGATCGAAACGGTCTTGCTGCGGCGGCCCCACGGTCTCCTTCCCACAGCTGAGTGATAAAATCGTCTGGGAAGGTCTTTTTGCTCGAACCGCGGCAAGGCATTGTGGGCCTTAGACCTTCCGGGCGGAACGCCACTTCTCCTTTGTTTCCGCCGACAGAAGGTGCTTCTTTCGACTGACCCTCCCCCTCCCCTCCCCCTCCACCCCCCCCCCCGAAATGGCACTTATTCCTTCAAGTCCCTCTGCCGTCAGATGATTTATTTCGCCTTCTCGGTACTGCTGGCGTGGTCGCAAGCGTCAATGTTCTCGTATCTTCTCAGTCGCGGGTTCGAATCCCGCACTCCACTCCGATTCCCGGTAGTGATTGTAGTTACCTGTTCCCAACAGTTCCCAAAGGATATAATAGGGCAAAGGTGACGGCTTCAGTCCCAGCTACTCATCGCCTCCTGGCGTGTAATCTTCTTTATCTTGGCACCCTGCAGAAGTTTAATACAGTGCCAAACTGTGGAGGAAATTACTCCCATGGGTGTAGTTTACCTTCCCCGGTGGCGGAATGGGTAGCAAAAAAAAAAAAATTCCAGTAAGATATCACAGAGCATATCATAATGTATAAAATATAGTATATATTCAAATATATCAACAAAAATAGAATACTGGCTATACTTGCATTGTGTTTAACCCAGGGCAGCTGGCTGATGCAGGGATGATCCGTCATCCATGAGGAGCTGAGATGGGAGGGTGGAGGGGGTGGGGGAGGGGAGTGAAATGGGAGTGACTTAGCTACCTCGCTTATAAGGGGGGAAAGCTCTTGGTATATGAATAGATAGTTTTCACCCACAATCCAGTTCTCACAACGTCAATTATTTCATTAATGTGTAATATATTTTTTTATGTACTATTTAGCATACAGTTAGGTACCTTTCTTGAATAAACAACGAAAAAAATTGTCAATGAATTTTAATTTTGTATCATGGAAAACTCTGGGTGGGTCAAAAATTTTGCTCGTGACTGTACACTGTTAAATTGGGTAACGAGCCACAAACAATTTGAGAACCACGAGCGTACCGAAAAGTAGCGCAAACATTCCCCATTCCAGTAACCACGGCGTATAGAGAAGCACGTGGAATTCCTTCAAGAAAAAATAAATCTATCTTTACATTCATCTATATACTGATAAAAGAATTCCTGTTGATATCGATATAATCGGACCGGAAATCGGAAATCCCTCAAGGGGACACGTCCCCTCCGGCCCCTGATTGGCTGACAGTTGTGACGTGACGGCAACGGAGACGACTGATTGGCCGAGAGCGGTGACGTCACGGCAAAGGAGACGACTGATTGGCTGCGAGCAAAGTGAGCTCGCTCGAATGGCCGAGCCCCTGCGTAACGGGGTCGGGCGTAGCCCGTTGCCCGTAATGATGATGATGATGATGATAATAATAATAATAATAACTAATAATTATAATAATAACTAATAACTAATCACTAATAATAACTAATAATTATACTAATAATAATAATAATAATAATAATAATAGAAGAAAAAAAAAACAGAAATGGCTCCCGCCAGTCACTGACGTACGGTATTTTGGTAACACATGGAATTCGAGGCCGGAGCCCCCTTGGGCGCAAAGCGCCACAGGCCTAAACACGAAGGCAAACCCCGTGGCGGCGAATTTCACATTTGAAAGTAAATGAAAAAAAATATATTTTAAATATTTTTTCTAATAAAGCTTTCTCAGGGAAGATGACTTCCGCCAGTCACGCCGTGGCGGCGAATTTAATATTTTCGTATAAAAAATAAATAAATAATAATAATAATAATAAAAGAATCATAATTTTTTCCAGGGATTTCTAAGGGAAGATGGCTCCCGCCAGTCACTCACTGGTGTACGGTATGTTGGGGAACACATAGAAGTCAAGGAGCAGTGCCGCAGTCCTAGTCCCCACGGCAAAGCCGTGACAGCGAAGCCAGGACTAGTAAATAGATAAATAATTCAGCATTCTAATATAAAGCCTTGATTCTCTGAATCTGAACATACATCTTTAAGGATTTTATTTTGGCTAAACCTAGATGATTGCTGAAAGGAATCATGATTTCTTGCATCATGGATTGCACATTGAGGGGGTACCATGGTAGATACTCTTGCGTCCATTTCTGCGTCCAGAGAACGCTTTTCCACGACTTTCATAACCGCCACTTACCCTGGCTTTCGAATCACCAAAGAACCTCTTCAATGTATGAAGGTCCAATGCAGGACCCCCGTGCTATCCTGTGCGAGAAGATGTAGTCTATCTGCCTTACCAGGGTGATTATCGTGCCAAACTCATGAGTAGGTGGTCGTGAGTTCGATGCCCAGGACCCGCTGCAGGCTATATCGCGTTCATTACCGGCAGCCTTAGTCTAAAGAGGAGGCGAACCAACGTCTGCCCAATCAAACAGCGGCTTGTCACAACTAATAAGTCTGTAGCGGTTTCTTACTTTCCACAACGTGGGAGTAGGTTTGTGAGTTTACAGTGTGCGAAATGCATCTATTATTGGAAAGATGGCTTCAACTTCAACCAAAAATTTTGACCCAGAATTTTTCATGATACATTTTTTTTTTTTTTGTCTATTCAAGAAATTTAATTATACAAAATTAATTTTTTATATATTTTTTCATCTATTAAAGAAAATTAGCTAACTGTGAGCTAAATACATAGGAAAATATATCACGTACTCGAAAAAAATAATAATAATGATGATATTGACGTTGTGAAAACTGTAGCGTGGGTCAAAACTTTTGCCCGTGACTGTACATACACTATGCACCCCAACATTCCAAGTGCAAAGGTGGTCAGCAGCTCAGCGCCTCCTGACGTCGTAAGCCACACAATTGGAACTATATTTGCACGCATATCCTCCCTTTCCGTATTGCGGTTGATGAAGAATTATCTTACTCCTGAGGCGCCTATATGGTAAGGCCAGATTATTATTATCATTATTATTACTATTATTATTATTATTATTATTATTTTTTTTTTTTTTTTTTTTTTTTTTTTTGCCATTGGGTTACGGGCCCGCCGACGTTGAAAACCCCGCCTAACTGCCGACTAGCGCTAGTATAACGATCGAATAATAATAATAATAATAATGATAATTTTTTCAATTAAAAACACTGGGGTCTACTGTACAAAACGTGCAAAGCTTGGTACATACAGTAGCTTGTGTGCTCATCAATCTGGCCAGTGAGATATAAATGAAACACAGCTAAAAAAAAAATATATATGAATAAATGGATAATCAATAAAAAAGGTTTTTGTTTCCTCCGACCTGACAACATGGCCTTCCAAAAATTTTATATAAATTGTGTTTTAGACTTTTTTCGCCCTCCGACCTATGGGGAAGGGTCCATAGTGCCCTAACCCAATGAAAAATAAAAAAAAATGGCCTATGAAAGTAATTAAACAAAAGAACTACACGTAATTTCATACAAAATCAAATTCCACAAACGCTCTTTTCTGAGCAGAGAAAACAGAAGCTATCTATATACCAATAGGCTTCTTCCTTCTTGTAAGGGAGCTAGACACACTCGAAGCTACTCATGCATCTAAAAATATGAAATTATCACACTACCTTCCCTACAATGCATCTCATATACCCACAGTACGTGAGAATATACAGCATATCCCCAAATACGAATATAGCTCAACTTCCTCTCAAGTTGTAAGATGCTATTCTTGAAAGCGTCTGAATCTAAAAACCTTTATTCTTCCGGCCCCTCAAATCTATAAATATAAATGCTGAACGAGACGATGAGTCAAGTGTTGGGGTGTGCAGATGTCTCCGCACGCAGGTGCGAGTGGGGGAGGGGTGGGAGGGGGAGGGGGAGGGCATGGGA
>NC_134809.1:895000-922500 GCF_046742065.1 Oratosquilla oratoria
AGGACTTGTGTAAGGCTGAGCGGTGACGCTGTGGTTTTTAACGCTGACCCAGGGGCTACTGACCCCATAAGTCAGTCAACAGTTTAGGGCCTCTAGTGACAGCCCCTACGAACCAGAGATACGTATAATTTCTTTATCAAAGACTAGTCTCCACTCAAAAGAAAGTTAAAAAGGATTACAAAGGCGGAGCATGCCGACAGGAGACCTTTTGGTCCATAACTAGGTCGGATGCGAACAAAAATATAATGATAAATAAATAACATAAATAAAAATAAAATTTATAATAATACAAATACTAATAAGTAAAATAAATAAATGCATAGGTATAGTTAAATAATAAACAAACAGGTACATAGTAAATAATAATAAATTGACAGATAAATAATAATAAATGAAAATCAAACAAATAATAAACAAGTAGAAAAATAATAAACAAATAATATAAAAATACTGACAACTGTTCAACTTCATTGTCCCTCCTCTGTCATTGTCTCCTTAAATTTAAATTTGACCATTTCTGTCACTCCATCTCTTCAATGCGATATTATTTACATGGATAGAAGCGCTGGTTATCTCCGACAATTTTATATAATAATAACAATAATAATAATGATAATAATAATAATAATAATGTCGTCTTTAACCCCTTCCATATCCTATATCCCATGGACCAAAGTGAATTTGTGTAGGGCAAGATGGGCCAAGACGCGGAAAATTGATGAAGGTATAGACTCGTTTTACATACATTACTTGACGCTGGGAAAGACGGATGTTGTAAAGGGATGTGATTCGCGTTGAACACTGAATTCTGTGGGTCGAGGAGGACCCCAAGTGCATGGGACGTCCGGGGCAAGATCATCTGTGTGTGCGTGCGTGCGTGCGTGTGTGTGTGTATTCACTTGGTCTGTGGTCTTTGGATCACGTGTTGGACTCGTGATCGACAGCTATTTCCCTCCTGGAAGAGAGCTCAGAGCTCGTAGGTCCGATCTATGGGTAATGCTATGACCTTGCACACACACACACCCCCAACTCCCCGCCCACGAGAGTTGGAGTAACACCCCTCAGCGCTGCGATACTGATATTATTTCAGCCCCGGGCGAGGGTCGAACCCGGACCTCCGTAGTGGCAGGCCAGAGCTCTAACCACAGGTCATGTATGAGTAAATAGATTTGTGTGTGTGTGTGTGTGTGTGTGTGTGTGTGTGTGTGTGTGTGTGTGTGTGTGTGTGTGTGTGTGTGTGTGTGTGTGTGTGTGTGTGTGTGTGTGTTGTGGAGGGTAATTTGGATTATATAAGTCATGTAAATAAATTTGTGTTTGTGTGTGTGTGTGTGTGTGTGTGTGTGTGTGTGTGTGTGTGTGTGTGCGTATGCGTGTGTGTGTCTGTGTGTGCGCGTGTGTTGCAGAGGGCAAGTTGGATGATATAGGTCATGTATGAGTAAATAGATTTGTGTGTATGTGTGTCTGTGTGTGTGTGTTTGTGTATTTGTGTGTGTGAAAATGCGTATGGTGATCCAGCAATTTAGATTCTGTAGTTTTTTCGCTTTAAACGAATCGCTCTTCCTCATCAGAACCAGATGTCTTCTTGGACAGTTTCGACATGGAAGAAGGTGAAGAGTGTACGCCAGGAGGCGCTGAGCGGCTACAGCCGAAGCCGCCACCTTTGCCTCATGTGCTTTTGGGAACTGTTGAGACAAATAACTAACTGTCATTGCTGGGAATCGGAGAGGAGTGCGGGACTCGAACCCGCAACTAAGTGAATGTGAGATCAGCACGTTTCAGATTACGCTACCAGCGCACAGCGTCAACCTCTCAAGTAATAGTGAAGGAAATATCCCAAAATTCTTTCTTTGTAAATGCAACTGATAAAGAAAAATATTTTGGAGACTGAAAATTTCCATTATGCATTATTTATGAACACTGATTTTCGTTACAGTTTACAAAAAGGACAAACGATAAAGCTCAATAAAAGATTATATTAAATTAATACGCACTGAAATGTCTAATCGATTTTTTCTACTTAAGACACAAATGATGCTTCTGTGTAATTCACCATAGTCTTGGATCACGTGCTAGACTCGTAATCGACAGCTATTCCTCTCATGGATGAGAGCTCAGACCTCATATAGATTATATACTCCGCCTCATCTATGAACAATGTTGTGAATTTACAAACCCCATCCCCTTGCACAAGGGGTAGAGTAACAGCTGGCACCTTTAGCTAAGCTTTCAAGTCGTAAGCGGGGATCAAACACGGACTTCGCGCGTGAGAAGTCAAGACGTTATCCACTACACCCGCAAACCGTGTTTGTTAGTGGGTTTGTATGTATATGTGTGTGTTTGTATTTACCTAATCGTATTCACCTGTAGTATACAGGAAAGAAGAAACGTTCGTAGGTTCTTGTCTCTTACTCTACATCATCGTTTCCCAACTTTTTCCGACCATAGCACCCCCTGTTGTCATGTCTAAGCAGTCCAGCACCCGTATCTTGTTATTAGAAGGATAAAAGAAAGTGAAGTGTACTGCTTGATGATTTATTTTCTTGATTCCTTAGAACTGAAACAAATCGACAATATTGTTTGTAGAAGAAATAAGAACACCCTAGAAAAATAAGATAGCATGGAAAAGGTCAAATATGCACAACTGGGTAATCAATGATACATATATCAATGTGATTTTTGTGTGCATCACTTCCCAGCACCCCAGGTGGAAACGCTGCTCTACGTGGTCACGTGACATCATGCCTGACATGACGCATCATATTACGAGAATGAACTGATGAACACCTCATCATTATCGTTCACTGCAGTGGTGGTGGTGTCGACAGACCCATAATAGTAGAGGACACGACAGCAACCGCGTTTAGTTCGAAAAACCGCCAAAAGCGTGGCGCATTTCCGCCATACGAGCATTGGTGATGCTGTCTGGCTGGCAACACTACTCACGCGTTGCCAACGCTGGCGGAAAGCTGTGAGCGTTCCAGCTGCTGCTGCTGCTGCTGCTCCAGCTGCCATGCTAAGGACAGCGATGATTTGCCCAGCAGCTGCCTCGCACTCGCTTCTTCGGGTCGATAACGCCGGTCAAGTTGGTGAAACCAAAGAGTCGAGGTGGTCCGGTGATTAACGGGCTCGGCTCCCACTTGTAGCAGCCACACGGAACCCTGGCCAGTGGCATTTCACAAACGCAAAGAAATTGTTCGCAATTACGTTTTTTTTTTTTCTATTTTTTTTCAGAATTCTTCGCCATGCGTCCCGCAAGAGACCAAGACAGATTTGTTGGTAATGTGATTATAAAACAAACGAAGGACAAAATCACTCATAAACAAATTAAAGTATACGGCACGAGAAGTGCATTCGTTACAAAAAGAAAAGAAACTCCCGTTAAGATATACGGAAACCAGAAATTGAACAACCTCTCCTTATGGAATAAATGTAGCAGGAGAAGTGGCGGGGCAAGCAAATGATACTGGTTCAATTTTGTCGGCTGCTACCACGCCAGCTGCTTGGGGGATAAGGCGGTTGGCCGTTCCTTGCATCAGCAGCAGTAGCAACGACGCCTCAGGGAAAGATCCCACCGCTACATCCAAGCCAGAGGCGTTTCCAACACGACAGCACCAGAAAGACGTCCAGCTTTTCATTCTAGCATCTTCAAACCTGTGATACAGTCTACATATTTTTTTCCTGGCCAACGTCATGTGATGTCATTGAGAATGGGAAGCTGAATCTGAGACGAAAATGGGTATGTAAGAGCGGTCACTGCTGGGGGAAACTCTAAGCAATGTAATAGTAGCATCCACGTATTATGTTTAGTTTTGTATTTTATTTTATCCAGGAATATTTGTACGATTATATTCACTTTATCCATACCGCGTGGCACTTTCTTCAACTTATTCTGAGTGCTGCCAGGATGTGTTCACTTTCGTGATGCTCAGTAGCGAAAAGTGTTTACAATTTTTTCTCGATAGACTTTACTATTCCGCACTGTGTAGCGTGTCTTCCATTTAGCAGGACTTCGGCCATCTTTATCTCCGTTGTGAACTCAAGCGGAGAAGGGGTGTCTGATACAAACACAACTTCTCTTCTTCATGGTTCGCTTCCCACCTACGATGGTTTCAAGCATATTTCATCTACCTTCCCCTTCGCCTTCCCACCACATACGTAATGTCAAGCACGCGAGACGGCGAGGAAGACTTGCAGAAGAAGAATCCCTTACGAAAGTTTAAGCCTGCTGGGAAAGACTAATATCCTCACAAACTAGTCTTCCACAGCTCCCCAGTCCATCACAGCACCATTGTGACCCAAAGATCGATCCCACGAAAGGTGTCTGAAGAATATCCTATGCTTTTCAATAGGACGTAGTCTTCTCGTTTAAGGATCCGTCAGCGGCTATCACTAAACGATTTCATTATGTTTAGAGTCTTAGAGGTCAGCTCGTCGTGCAAGGAATTACAATCATACTTTAACCTCTCAACCGGACTCAGACGCTCCCGCCAAATTACTTCACCCTCCTACCCACCACCCCCGCTTGGCGTCAACCGGTAGCTTCACGACAAGGAAGCCGACAAGTTCCCCTCCCCACATATACTCTCTTCATTCTTACCTAGCAGATACTGATGAACAAACAAAGAATATTTTACCCTTTAGGATAACAATCTTAAAACAATGCACAAAATCCCACGAAGAAAATATTCAGAAATTATGAGAGGCGGCATTCCGCTGGGAGAATTGCAAACCGATCGTATGGCAACACTGACGAAGGAGCTGACTGTAGCACATCGTAAACACATTGAAAGAGCGGGGGATGCACCTGGGAGGACTGATGTACCTTCTCTCTCGCGAATCATTTATTTTTGCAAAGGGTCGCCATGGCGCAATGCCCGGTTGACGTCCTGGGAATCATGGCTGCCATTCCTTTTCCATCTCCAGGAAATTGTCCCTTCAATCTATCTTCTCAGGAACCCATTGTTTGCCCTTTTGCGCCTGCATTACTCAATGGCCTCAAGTACTCAAATACACGTGTGGCAACTGAGCATGCGGTTGATTCGAGCGCTCAAGACTGCCATTAGGGTTACGTGGTGAAGTTGAAGACAAAGTAGTTTTCATGTGTACGCAATTGTGCCTCTTCGTAGTAACTTCTGTCCTCCGAGAGCATCGTCTGTAATAACCATCGCTTCTATCCTTAGTATCACACCGAAGAGGCGGAATTATCGAGGTGTAGAGGAGGGAATTAATTGGGATTAACAGAACGGAGAGATAATACTAATCGAAAAGGGATGATCATTCTTCTCTGAATGTAGATTAATCTCCAGACATAAAAGGCCGTTGTGTGACTCTGGTCCGTATGGGTGTCACTAAGACCTACAAACTATTGACTGCATAAAAGTTATTCAGCCTGCTGACGAAAAAAAAAATAGTACCGATGCCCCCCACCCCCCGTTCGTCTCGACAGCCTCAATCGATCCAGGCATACTCGAGAACAGTTCACTTCAGCAAAATTCTGCAAGGCCAGCTCCTTTCAGCAGACCACGACCATTTCTGCAAGAGCTCAGCAGTTCGTACCGGCTGAAGACGTCAGCTGACTTCGAGTCACCGCTTCGGTAAGACCCTTCACGTGATCGAAGTCATCTGGAATTGGGGACAGGAGGTCCTCCCACACAAGAGGAGCCTACGTAAGTAAGGATATCCACAAAATGATAATGCACGAATAAATAAGTGAATAAGTTTATATACAGATAAATAGATGGATGAATGATTATAGATAAATAGATATACAAGTAAACAGATAATATAAGTGAATATATATAAGTAGTACTTTCCTGAAGAGGGCTATACCTATTAGCCGAAATATTGAAGTTACACATTCTTCTAAAGTTTCCTTTTATTCCGACTGTGGGTTCTTCGTGATTGTCATATATAAGTAGAGATAAACAGATAAATGTATAGGATGAATTTATAAATAAATAATTGAATAAATAAATAAATGGGTAAACAAATAAATTTATAGATAAATAAATAGTTGATAGATAAATAAATAAATGCAATAATAATTATCAACACATTCACAGTATATGCACTGACTGATGCCGTAATTAGAAGCGTGCTGGCATTGCATTCGCTTAGTTGTGGGTTCGAGTCCTACACTCTTCGATTCCCAGTAGTGACTGCTTATTACTTGCCTCAACAGTTCAAGCACTTAGGGTCTAGGACAGAGGTTCTCAAACTTTATTGCTTAGTGACGCACTAATGACATATCTTGGACTTTGACAGCGAACCAACTCTACAGTCAGTGTAGTGTAAGCTGGGTACCCATTTCACTGACACAGAAATAGTAATAATATAAAAACAACAACAATTTAAGTACACATACCTATACATAAAAATTACGCGGCGCACAGTTTGAGAATCACTGGCCTAGGGGGCTTCAGCCTCCTTGCGTAGGCTCCACACCTGACTAATCAATCAGTCCTGCACAGATGGATGTGATTGACGAGATTGTTTCTACCTACTTTTAGGTTAAAACTACGTCCAGGCAGTTTGGGGTCATTATTTTTCGGCCCGTTATGTAACGTCTATCTATATACCAATACTATCTATATACCAATACTATCTATATACCAATACTTTCTATATACTAATACTATCTATATACCAATACTTTCTTTATACTAATACTATCTATACAACATTGCTATCTATAACCAAATACTTTCTATATACTGCCTATATACCAATACTATATACCAATATTTTCTATATACCAAAAGCTTCTCCTTATAAGGGGGGTAGCCAGCCAAAGCATACACCCACCCGCCTTCCCCTTTCTCCCATTGGTTTCTCTGTTGTCTTAGCTCCTTGTGGATGAAGGCTAATCCCTGCATCCCGCCCACTACCCGGATCAGAAGCAATGCAGCAAGACACAGCACATCAACGACAGAGCCAGCCGCTTCCTTCACGTAGCGACCCTCCCACCTCGTCTCCTAATGCGAAAATAAGGAAGAGGTGACCCCCCACCAAACCGTCAATTTTGATATAAACAATTCCTTTTTCAAATCACAAAGGTTTCTATCAAGTCCACCTTGAGTCTGGTAAAATCGGTGAAGGATTTGCAAGTCAAATACAAATCAAAGATACGGTTTTGTTTTCGAGAAAGTACGATGCAATTTAAATCGCCACTCAGGACTACCTCGTTGCAATAAATTAAAAATATTACTAAGGAGGAGCACGCCGACAAGAGGCCTTTTGTTCCATAACTAGTTTGGATTCAAAGAACTTATAAATAAACAGATGAACAAATAAATATTTAGAATAAACTAATATTCATAAATAATAAACAAACATAATAATGTTATAAATAATGAAAAATAAACCTAAATGATAGAAATAGATAATAATAACAATAAATAAGATTAATAAATGACAGGCATTATAGCATATTGCCTAGGTGTTTATCTAAATGAATCTTAAAAATTCGAACTGTACTACACTGCACTGCCTCTGCAGGAAGTTTATTCCATTCATTTACTACACGGTTGGCGAAGTTGTTTCTACCCATTTCCAAAATAATCTACTTCCTGACAGACTAAGAGACTAACATGGGGTGTGTCACTAACAACATAAAAATGAAGGAGCCTGCAAGAGACCATAAGGCCTACACCAGGCAATTCCATGTCCATTACCATCTGTCATCCCCATCCATAAAATTGTCTCACCTTTTTTTTTAATAAATATTTCTTTTTTTACAGACCTTTCCCTCTTTCCCCTAATCAACTTCTATTTTTCTGTGATACTTTCCAGCGCCTCGACATGGCAAGAGCTCTATCGTCACACTGGAATCGAGAAAAAAAAACGTCTTTTTATTTCCTACATCTCCTGAACGCCATTGTCGATTTAGAGCGCCGTTTCTTAACCCTAAGGTTCCCCGGAACCCTAAGGTTCCGCAAAAGGTCGCTAAGGGTTCCGCGAGAACAAGTGAGATAAGCTAATGCACTTTTAATTTCTTATCTAATTTCATACACGTAATATAATTAAACACGCACGACATATTCTTTGGTTATTGTAATAATGTAACATAGACATCCTATCTAACCTATTATTACGATGAAAAAATGAGAAAATATGGTATATGCTTTTTTTGCGCAGACATGCAATTTATTTTAAAGGTTACGCAAGGGGGAAAATGTTGAGAAACGCTAATTGAGAGTAAAGTTAGTGATTATTTTCCGTCAGTACAATAAACAAACCTCTACAATCGACACCAAAACCACCCAGGGTTGTGACCACTCGACTTTAGGTGCGTCAAAAGCCGAGGTACTCTGACCTTTAGGGAAAGAACGTGGCAGGAAAGAGTCCAACGCGTGTACGAGTTGAACAGATCAGAATCCAACGCGCGTAGGAGTTTACCGGATCCGTCCAGCTACCTGAATATGTCAAACATAAATAACTTTTAACAAATATCTATATCACATGTTGAAGTTAGAAGTCCTGTACACCTCGGCTTCTGGGGCCAACGGCAGGGGTCTTTATTAAAGTAGACTTTTAGAATTTTCTTTGGATTTAGTGGAAGAGTCTGAGATCGTCTTCAGGCATTTGTAACGAGGAACCAATTTGGGTCAGCTATATCGGCAACAAATGAGAAGAGCATGACAAGTCTGTCCTTGACGTGAAGTGTGGCGACATTTCCTTGACAAAAACAAATCACTTTCCCTTTCTCGTGTAACGATACATTCGTGTGAAGTTTCTGTATCAGCCTTCACTGATAAGTGTGTATTTTTCTCTCCTCTTCGAAGAGTTTGGTATCCTTCCCTAGACGACCTTGTATGCCTTATTTGTACTGTTTTAATTTCATTTTCTATGCAATATTTCCAACTTTGAATTTCGCTGATAACAGGATCTCTCCAGTAGAAATGTTAAAAATACTTTTAATTCTAAGATGTGTATCATTTCCAGGTACCTGGATATTGATCAAACTTTTTTATATTTTCTAGAAAATATGGTTCCTTCTGTTCCTGATTTATTTTCTTGATATATTAGACACTTGATAATATGTGTCATGTGCTTGTGACCTACCTTCCTCGTTTGTACACTTTATACATTTGTCCTCATTTGCTTTGTATTCAAGAAGCTTGTGATTAGGTGTACACCTTATACATTTCTGTCCATTAATACAGCTTCTGATACTATAACTCCCTGGCATTTGATATATTGAGAAACATCTTTAATGTTATATTTCTTCATATAAGGTGTATAGCGTGTTATCTTGATCACATACTGCCTCTTTCTAATGTTGGTAGTGCATTTCTTGATGCGACGTCTTTCTTTATCACCTTTTGCCTTGATATTTTCCACAAGTTTAAAATGATATTCCTCCTTAATTAAATTCCCCAACAAATTGTTCTTCATTAGCTTATTCTTTACAATCTCATGACTATCCTTGGGTAAAATTACATGTTTTGATCTTAGACATATTTTTACTCTCTTTTTCTTGGGATGGTTCCCTTGTCTTTTTTTTTTTTTTTTTTTTTTTTTTACATCGAGCCTCACTATCAAGTGACCTTGTGAAGTCTGTTTCACTCTTTTCACTTCGAGTTTCTTTGCTCATTATACCTGTTATTGCTGATGAATTTCCCAGTTTCATTTGTTTTTACTAACACATCCTTTGTCTTTCCTTTAAACTTTCTTGCAAGGGATCAACTGTCTTCTTGGTTTCCATTTTCCTATATGACTTCCATGTATTACTTAGTAACCATGTAGTAAGCGCTGAAACTATCAGTTGTTTTAAAAAACGATTAGACAACTTTATGGATGGGGACGACAGGTGGTGATGGATACGGAGCTGCCTAGTGTAGGCCTTATGGTCTCTTGCAGTCTCCTTTATTCTTATGTTCTTATGTTCTTATGTACTTCTTTGGGGCTTAAAGTCTTAGTCCATCTTGTTACATATGCATATACCAAAGGCTTTTCCCCCTTTATAAGGAAAGTAACCAAAAAACAAAGACATAAAATCCACTCCCACCAATTCCATCCCCAACACACTCCACTTCTCTCCACCCTCTTATCTTTCCATTCATTAAATCTAGAAATGAACCCCATCGATTTCTGATTTTTTTCTCTTTTGTTGAGATTTGCAATGTATATTTTCTGGCATATTGGACATGTTGATAAAGAGCATTATCACTGCCTAGTGCGTCGTTGCAATTGTACCTTTTATTACAAATGTAATCTTATACTTTTTATGCTAAGTTGGTTCCACACATCTTAATCCTCCTATTTCTTTCCCTGTTCCAGATTTCTAATTATTTTTTCTTAGACAAAAGTATATATATATATATATATATATATATATATATATATATATATATATATATATATATTCATATATATATATATATATATATATTTATATATATTCATCTAAGATTTTTTTCACACGTAGGTTTACATAAGAACATAAGAATGAAGGAGACTGCAAGAGACCATAAGGCCTACACTAGGCAGCTCCGTATCCATCACCACCTTGCCATCCCCATCCATAAAGTTGTCTAATTGTTTCTTAAAACAACTGATAGTTTCAGCGCTTACCACATGGTTACTAAGTTTATTCCATTCGTCGACCACCCTATTAGTAAACCAGTTCTTGCCTATTTCCTTTTTAAATCTAAATTTGTCCAGTTTATAACCATTACTGCGAGTCCTGCCCTGTTGTCTTAACATGATGACCTTGTCTGCATCTATTTGATTTCTGTTACTTCCATTCCTCACTTTACTTAGTTCCTCATTTGTAAGACAAACGAACCTTGCCACTACCGATATCATATCAAAATCTCTTTGACAAAGTGGCAAAATCTATATGAGTTCAACAAGTTCCTTTCCTTCTATAGTTTAAGCTATATGAATGCGACTACAAAACTCAAACTCTACTATATACACAGTCCGGAATGCCAATACACTATTAAGATATTTGGGCCAACAAATTAAACCCTGTAAGAACAACGTATTCAACACCTGCATGCAAAGATTTATAAATTCCACTATAAACCAATTTTCTAGAATATATGTTGATACCAACTTAAAAAAAAAAAAAAAAAAAAAAAAAAAAAAGTTGCTTAATGGAAAATTGAGGAGATGAACAAATGTTCAGCGCCTAAACTCCTGACTTAATGAATAAACAAATGTGTGGAGCTACAGTCCACCTTTTCTCTATCCTGTGGAGCATCTGACCCGCGGAGCAACTGTCCGGGGAACAGCTATCCATACCCTCTTGAGCAGTTCCATAGACAATCCAAACCGAAGAGGATCACATCATACATGAAACCATGGCAAGACTGAGATTCCCTTTCCCCCAAGATGGCCTCAAATCTGCTTCATCTGGATTTCAAGAAAACGAAATCTTTATGCAACTGTCAGGCCAGTTCCTCAGAACTATAATGCAACTTCCGGAAGGATACTATTTTCAAGAAACCAATCTTCCATAAGACAATTTTGCAGATGCAGCATTGCTAAGATGAATGGAATCTCCGAAAGAAAGCATAGATTTGTATATATATATATATATATATATATATATATATATATATATATATATATATATATATATATACATATATGCGGCAGAGGGAAAACACACAAATAGAACAAGAGTATATTTTTTTTTACTAGTTTTGCACTATGGTGTTCTTTCGGTAGGTTATTTCAGTGAAAACTTCACTCCTACTATTGTATTATGAAGGATAATTAAGAATGATTTGAGCGCAGATTCATTATGACATGTACTGTTTTGGACATGACAGTGTTTGTGTTTCCTTGATTTTTTTCTTATCCATTTACCTATTTTGTTTTTTACATACATCTATTTTGTATTTATATCTATTCATCTGTATATTATATATATATATATATATATATATATATATATATATATATATTTATATATATAATCTATTTATCTACTTATTTTGAATGTTCGTTTTATTCGTTTACTTGTCTATTTTGTATATTCATCTATTTACTTGTTTTGCAAATATATTTATCTATTTATTTATATGTCTGACCATCGCATATAGATTGGATTGTGACTCCACAAAGTTTCAGGCGGGTTGCTATTGGTATATATCAACAGTGAGTGTATTAACATAACTCCGTATTTAGCCAACTGTAATATACTGGAGCTCGTGGAAACCATCAGGTTGTATGTGTGTGTGTGTGTGTGTGTGTGTGTGTGTGTGTGTGTGTGTGTCCCATCCAGGTCCATACTCATTAAAAATAAGTGGATTACAGACACTTCCAAACATTACAGATATTAGGAAACCTGGTAAACACACGAAGGTTCCTCTTGTTCGAGGACGGTGGGGTCTTTTGCCGTCTTCAAGTTCGAGCGAACTTGGATTCTGCAAGAGACGATCCACCTCGGACGAACTTCGCCGAGATCTTCGAGAGGCCACGGAGCCGAGTCGTCTGACAACGAAAGGGTGTAGCCCACAACACAACGTCTTCTTAATTTAAATTTTTTTCCATTCCTTAAACTTAAGAGTCAATTTACTAAGACGTTTATCCGTGAGTACATCAAGAAGAGAAAGGTCTTGTGTGTCAGGTATGTCTTCCCACAAGTATACACTCAGAAAGATGAACTACCACAAGTATATATATATATATATTTTCTAATATTACTCTCGTTCTTAATAAGGTAATTGAATTCTTCGCCTCAGGGTGTTCAGACTTCCCTTCCTGATGGCAATGTTTCCATTTGATTTGCCATGTAGAGCATAGCCACCGTCAGGCGCCAATTGCTAAAGATGTCTTCAGATGGGGCATAAATAGTTTTTATATTCTATTCTCATCCACCAAAATCGTTGTAATGCACTTCTGCCACCAAAAGCGGAACATGCAATATACAGATTTACTTTAATTTTAGAAAATTAAAACATATTGATAGAATAAGATAAAAGCTTGGGGCATCATTAGATCCTTGTTTAGACAAGTGCATCGCCAAGGAAGAAATTTACAAGAAAACGAGTCTTGTTCTCCCATGGCCAAGACGGGAGTATTGATACGGAACGTACTCGATGGAGACCCTATCCAACTTCCTATATTGTATCTATATCACTCTTGACTTCGAGTACATGTCACAAGCAAATACCCTGAGTAGAGTTGCAACGGCGAAGCAACTGTTAGATAAAGAGATGCCGTTGAAACGGTCCTCAGTCTCAATGGGAAAAGGAGCCACCACTGGTTCCACAAACACACAAAGGACACCCAAACTCCATTTACTCTAAACCCAGAGACGTAGTGACACATCTCTAGTAGCCACGACGTGTAGTCCTTGATGGAAAAGTGTTCTAACTTTCAACTTGACCAGAGCCTGAAATCGAATACTGTAAGTGAAGGCCCCTACCGGTTGTAGCGACCTTGATGAGGGCGTGATTCAGGATATGAAGAGTGAAAGTTCGAGTGATCTTCACGCCAACTGTGTGTGTGATATTCACCATGGTCTTGGATCACGTGTTGGACTCGTGATCAACAGCTATTTCCCTCCCGGAAGAGAGCTCATATATGACCGATCTATGGTTAACGCTGTGACCTTACACGCATACACACAACTCCCTGCCCCCAAGAGTTGGAGTACCGACCCGCAGCGAAGAGATACTGAATTTTTTTTCAGTCCTGTGTGTGGCCCACAACACAGCATCTTGGTTGTGTGTGTCTAATTACGGTGACGGCAACAAACCAGACTTCCTTGTTTTAAACCGAGTATCCCCATATACACACACATTATTTCTTCTTTTCTATTTCCCCTAAGCGTTAAGAGACAATGTTCTTATTCTGAGCAATTCCCGTTCAATTTAGTCGGCTCAAGTATTTTTCAACTCCGCCTTTCTTCCAGAATCTAAATTGGCCTTGTCTTCCTATTGCCTTAACTTGTGATCGGATTTCTGTTGGGTCACTTCTTATACGGGCATACCGACGAGCATTGAGAATTGGCCATGGTGTCACAGGTGGCTGGGTGACGAAGATCCTTGTTAATTCTTTATATTGTTTAAATTAAAAGAAGAAGAAAAATCACTGGTGGTGTCCATTAAGTGTGGTAGTCTCCGTGATACCAGCTTTCCTAATAGGATCTTTTCACCAAGATGAAGACGTTTACACTTGTAGTGGAGTCCCACAATATACTTACAAAGGATTACAAAGGCGGAGCATGCCGACAAGAGACCTTTTGGTCCATATCTAGGTCGGATACGAAAAAAAAAAAAATACACCATCGCCGGCAACTGTTCTTCCCTGGCCCCTGTGTAGAACTTATATGTTTTGCGACGAGATAATGAACAAATTACCCAAGAACTAATGTTCTTCTGAACACTAAATATCTTATGAACAAAATGCTAAGGTCTAGTTGGCTCGAGAAACAACGGGAATCGGGGAAAGAATTATGACAATAACCAGCGCTTCTGTCCTTGGGTGACAATATTGCATCGATATTCTGGAGTCGTAGAGGTCGTGAAGGAGACCTTTAAGGAAGGTAGCAGAACGGAGGGATTGTCGAAGTAAAAGAATGATAAGCATTCTTTGAGTGGAGACCAGATGAGGACTAGTCTAAGCACTAACCTATTTTCTGTTTTTTCTCAATTTATCACAATGTCTCAACATGTCTTTGAGGGGTTGTAAACGGTTGATTTGAGAGAATGATGCGGTCTGAAGGGATGTTCTTGTCTGCCACGTACTCGTGTAGTTCTCGAGTGGATGAGGTTGATGAACAGGAGCTCGCCACGTACACAAAGCGGTGGGCGTAAGCCAAGGGTCACACGAAGAATTGTCACCCCAGAACGCCCACATGAAGAATCGTCAAGGTTGCACAGGCCACTGAGATCGGCTCTCCATAGGCTTGTATATGGGATGTATTTGCCCAGTTGTATGAACATAATTGTAATGTACGAGGAGTGAGCTCAGTTCGTGAGGTCGTGCCTCTTTTTTTCCAATATACCTAGTACTGAATTCGGGTCACATGAAGAACTGTCATTCCAGAACGCCCACATAAAGAACCGTCACTCCATGAGATCCCACCTGGAGAGCTGTCACACCAGTACGCCAAATATCAACAGTGGAATTAGGTGAGGTTAGGCTGAATGAGGGTTATAATGCTTATTATCATCAACTTATACGTACAACCGAAGAATCATAAACCCAGGATGGCCCACATGAAGAAATGTCACCCATGAGAGCCCACATGAAGAATCGTTACCCCATGAGATCCCACCTGAAGAATTGTCACCCCAGTACGCCGAATATCAACAGTGGAATAATTATTAGGTTAGGTTGAATGAGGGTTATGCTTGTTGTCGTCAACTTATACAACCGAAGAATCGTAAACTCAGGATGGCCCACATGAAGAATTGTCACTTTAGGATAGCCCACATGTAGAATTGTCACACTGTCGAAGTCTGGCGTGAGGATTCTTCATGTGCAGCTCCTGCTATAGAAGTGATGCGTCTAGCTGCAGTGCATCTGCCCCGAGAGGTGTGGCGGGAGGTAGAGGTGTCCCTTCATCCACGAGGTGCTAAGATGGGATGTGCAACGAATAAGTTTACGGATGGTGAGGGATGAGTGTGCGCGTTGATTCGGCCACCATTATCCCTGTATCAAGGGGAAAGAAAGACCTTTAAGTATAGGTTTATCTTTATTATTATTATTACTATTATTATCATTATTATTATTATTAATTCTTCATGTGGGCCATCCTGGGTTTACGATTCTTCGGTTGTATAAGTTGATGACAATAATCATAACCCTCTTTTAGCCTAACCTAACCTAACCTAATCTTTTTCCCACTGTTGATATTTGGCGTACTGGGGGGACAACTCTTAAGCTTGGATCTCATGTGGGCTCTGTGGTGACAATTCTTCTTGTGATCTATTATTATTATTATTATTATTAATTATTATTATCATTATCATTATTATATTATTATTATTATTATTATTATTATTATTATTATTATTATTATTATTATAGTGGTTAGATCTTAACAACTA
The DNA here is from genome assembly GCF_046742065.1 of Oratosquilla oratoria. NCBI lineage: Eukaryota > Metazoa > Arthropoda > Malacostraca > Stomatopoda > Squillidae > Oratosquilla > Oratosquilla oratoria. Next base: position 911,017 of record NC_134809.1, read on the forward strand.
CTATCATGAAAGACGTGCCTGACACGCGTCGAAGTTGGCTTGCTGCCAATCTAGAGTCTAAACAATCTACTCTCGACCCAATTCCACACTGGAATCGTATCATCGGACTTCGCGGTTTCCAGCATGTAGCTGGAACTGAGGGCACAGGGAGAATCAGATCCTCGCAGGACCTAAAACCCCACAAGACAGGAACCGTCCTTTCTCTGAACGCATTCCTACCAAGATCAATTCTCTTTTAGAGTTCCTTGAACAAGCGATAGGTTGACCTGCTGATCGTTCCATCGAAGGTGGTAACACCCCCATTCCGCCCCCACATACTCTTCCTCCTCTCCTCCTCTTCCCCCTCCCCACGTGCTCTTCCTCCTCTTCCCCCTCCTCGTCATCGCTCTCCCCCTTGCCCCTCTTCCCCCAGCCTCGTCCAAAGAGTGTGTAGAATTCTTCCCCTTCCCCAAACCTCATCGATCGATCAGGCGTGTGCGCGCGCGTGTGCATGCGCGGTTGTACGTACACGCGTGTCTACATGCTGTGTGCACATCGTGTGCGAGGTCGTGTGCGTATTCTATGATCTTTGTGTACATGTGCAATTCAATGTGTGTGTGTGTGTGTGTGTGTGTGTGTGTGTGTGTGTGTGTGTGTGTGTGTGTGTTTGTGTTCGTGTTGTTGCCGACGCTTATGTGCAGTCACGTGATAAAGCTTGCCATTCCCGTTTTCTATACATTATAATTTAAAACAATGAGGCCTAAGAAGTAGACCATATAGAAACAGTTAACTGATATATATATATATATATATATATATATATACATATATATATATATATCTTGATGACGCAATCGGTTACATCACTAACACTTGTCACGTGCTAGCGCAGGTTCGAGTTCTTGGCTGAACCACGTTTCAATTTCTGCATGTTGGCCTTCTCTAGTCTCTCGATGTTGATGGCCTAGAATTAAAGTGTGTGTGTGTGTATATATATATATATATATATATATATATATATATATATATATATATGAATATATATGTATATATATATATAATATGATTATATATTTATATATATATATATATATATATATATATATAAGATTATCAAAACCATCACCTTTCTTTTTCTTTGTTTCTTAGCTCATAATGAGAGAATCCCTTGTATATATATATATATATATATATATATATATATATATATATATATAGATAGATAGATATTCTTTTAAGAGAGGCAATGAATATAACTTTTTATTTATAGTGAAATCCCCTGAATTTTCAAAATACCCAGGAGTCACATTTGAGAACTCGTCCAGGTGTATGTGCATGTGTGTGTGGGTGTTTGCATTTGTGCGTAGTCTTGGAGTGAGAGTATGTCACCCTGCCTTACAAGGAGTGAAAATATCCTTTTGTATATATTAGAGTGTGGTGTGTTTTTGTGCAGTGATTGGTCCAGTGGGTGTGTATAGGGGCATTTAGACGGCCAAACGGTTTGACAAACCCGGTTTGTCAAACAAGTGTTTGAAGTGATGTTTGACCGTGTGAATAGGGTATTTGGTTGTCAAACACGTTCGACAAACGTGTTTGACGACCAAATACCCCATTCATACGGTCAAACATCACTTCAAACACTTGTCTGACAAACCGGGTTTGTCAAACCGTTTGGCCGTATAAATGGCCCTTAATTTTACTTACGGTCTTAGTTCATCATTTCTTTTACAATAAATAATAAACAAATTTGGTTGAAGGTGATGCTGTTTTCTGCATTAATAATTTTCTTGGAGATACTTTCTAAAGATCTCGCTAATCGCCGTGTAACAGGGTCTTAATGAAGAAAACAGCATCACCTTCAACAAAATTTGTGTATTAGAAGACTTACTGCCCGTATATACTATAAATAATAAGGGTACACGTCTCTTCTAGTGTGTTTAACTTATGGTCTTGGTTCATCACGTCTTTTCGGAGAGGCAAATCCATTCTCTTCTTCTATTCCAAATGTAACATTCTATTAATCATTAGATTTCATTTCCTGGCGTTTCAGAATGTGTTTTAGCATCTTAAACGGAACTAATTAATATAATCACAGCTTTGTTCGGTTACATTTTGTCCTCAGACGCACTTGTATGTGGATAAAAATTCCCTCTTAATTCTTTCTTCCTGTAATGGTATACACAGTGTATCCAGTCTTCATGGGCATAATTGTACATCTTATGGACTTCACTTGACTGTAGAGCAGAGTCTCCCAAACTTTTTTCTGACATTTTCCCCTACAACCAGTTCAACCCTTCAGATTTCCACCTTCATGGCAAAACACACTGTGACTATTTACCAATTTATTTTAAAAATGTACAGATATACTGATAAACATATAGTTACATAGTAAACTGCACTGCTCATCTACAAAACACATTCTCTCTCTCTCTCTCTCTCTCTCTCTCTCTCTCTCAGGCATGAGAAAATCCACCTGAGATTATCTCCCCACTGGTAGCTTCACATCTCCTCCCCAAGGGGGAAATTTCCCCCCAGTTTGGAAAATGCTGCTGTAGAGTATTCCAGATGAGGTCTAGGAACTGTGTCAGTGATGGGTTCTCGACTTATTCTCTCGTGTATGCCATGTTATGTCTTGCTGTTCTTTCCCCTCCTGAAGAGCACTTCGTTAATTAATTTAATCGTAATACATCCACTAATTACCACTATTTTAGGTGTCGTGGTCCCTAGGGGCAACATGGTCCCCAAGTTTTAGATCAAAGTTTAGATTCCCACCGATTTGGATGATATTTTTTTACCACGTAGTCCTAAGGTCAGTTGGTCGTTTTGTCCACTATGCCTCGGTCAAGTATGCTATTAATGTGGTCTCTGAAATCGAGGATTTTGTTGATGGTCTTTTCTATAACTTCTCATTCTTTTACCTTATTTATTGTACGTTGAGGTTTTAAAATAATCTATTTTGACTCGCAAAGTGCGTTTTGTGATTAACCATGGTCTTGGATCACGTGTTAGACTCGTGATCGACAGCTATTACCCTCCCGGAAGAGAGCTCAGAGCACATATATATGACCGATCTATGGGTAATGCTGTGACTTTACACGCACACACACACACACAACTCCCCGCCCACGAGAGTTGGAGTAACGACTCACAGCGTAGCGATACTGAAATTATTTTAGCCCTTGGAGGGATTCGAACCCGGACCGTCATACTGGTGGCCGCGAACGCTATTACTGCGCCATCGAGTCGTGTGTAGAAGACTGACATTTTGGAGCCGTGTCATACATCTTGTTTACCTGTTACTCTAGGGTCTGTTTACGTTTTCTTATTTGTTTTGCTTTGAAGGTCGTTTGTACACACGTTCATGTATTTGTCGATCCCCTCTACAAACTTATTATCCCCTGGGGGGGGGGGGTTAAGCCAGCCAAGGCATGCACCTACTCCACTCAGACTTTTGTAATTTTGGCGCCAAAACTGATCCCAGTGGCACACTGCTTGCCAACTCGTTCATTCTTTAACATTTTATCTGATTATCTTTTTTATTTGCCGTCCAAGCATGGAGTTACACACATTTGTCAAAAGTATGCGGCGCCTACCCCATGTGGGCGCATATTTATGACGAAAATAGGAATAGTAAGGCATTTTCTGAAGTGAACTTACGTAGACAGAATGTATCTGGCAAGCCCCTGCTGTCACGCTAGGCCAACAGAGTGGAACGTGAGGGAGAACCCAGCCAGTTGATCCCACACTGCCGCAGGAAGAGCATTTACTTAAACCCCTCTCTTAGGGACCTTGCCTTTTTCCACACTGGTTTTCTTCATTCCCCTAGGGTCTGCATCATTACCATGGCTCCTTCAAAAGAATTAACTAAAGAAATAATATCTCAAGTCATTGGACTAAAGAAAGCAGGCAATGGAACTAAAGAAATCAGTGAAATGTTGTAATTAGCCTTGTCCATATTCAAGAGATACATGGTGCGATTTCGGGAGGAAGGAGGGCTGGTGATACCATTCCAGTAACCTATGGCAGGGGGTCCTACAAGACTTCTTCAGAGATCTTGCTTTTGTTAGTGGATTTGACTCTAAAGAACTGTTTATGATGTTCAAAAACCTTGGAGAGTTCTTCTTAGGAAGTCATACCCTAGGTTTCTGGGATGGTATCTCCAGCTCTCCTCCCTCCCGAAATCGCACCATGTATCTTTTGATTTTGGACTTGGCCACATCAACATTTCATTGATTTCATTAGTTCCATGGCTTGCTTTCTTTAGTCCAATGACTTGGGCAGTTATATTTCTAATATATTCCTTTGTGGGCCATGGTAATGATACAGACCCTAGGGAAATGAAGAAAACCAGTGTGAAAAAGGCAAATTCCCGAAGAGAGGGATTACCTGCAAATGCTCTTCTAACGGCAGTACGGGAGCGACTGGTTGGCCCAGCGTGACAGCAGGATGCCAGATAAATTCTGTCTACATAATTTCACCTCAGTAAATGTCTTACTATTTTCGTCATGGATATGCGCCGCATACTTTTGACAAGTACTGCATATATATATATATATATATATATATATATATATATATATATATATATATATATATATATATATATATATATATATATATTAGTTGACTGGCTGGTAAGGTCGTTTGATGTGTGTCTAAGAAAGAATAGAATGCCAGAGGACTAGAGTGCCTGTATAGCTCCACTTTACAAGAGAAAAGGGGACAAATGTAAGTATAGTAGTTTCAGAGGAATCACTTTGTTGAGTGTAGTTGGGAAGACTTATGGGAGGGTTCTGATTGAGAGGATTAGGAGAGGAAGAGAGGAGTAATTGGTGAGGAACAGTGTGTGTTTAGGACAAGTAGGAGTTGCGTGGATCAGATTTTGGGGCTACGACAGATATGTGAGAAAGCTTTGGGAAAAGGTAAGGATGTTTTTTTGGCCTTTGTGGATTTGAAAAAGGCTTATGACAGGGTAGACAGGAAGGCACTGTGGGAGGTTTCGCAGATATATGGAGTAAGGGGAAAGCTGTTAAGGGCAGTCAAGTGTTTTTACGAGAGTAGTAGAGACTGTTAGAATAGGAAATGGAGAGAGCGAGTAGTTTCAGGTAAAGGGGGGACGTCAGGGTTGTGTCATGTCGCCATGGCTGTTCAATGTGTACATGGACGGGGTGGTGCGGGAGGTAAAGGTGAGGGTAATGGGCATGGGGCTGGAGATTGTTAAAGAAAACTGAGGAAAATGGAAGGTGAGCCAGTTGTTTGCTGACGACACTGCGCTTGTGGCAGGGTCAGAGGAGGGAGTGACAGTTAGGAAAGGTATACTTTAGGTGAAAGTTCAAGATAAATGTGGGTAAAAGCAAGGTGATGAGATGCACAAGGAAGGATGGCAAGGAGTTGGAAGTAAGTCTAAAAGGAGAGAGGCCTCAGGAAGTGGATAGCTTTATGCGTTTGGGGTCGCATGAGGCAGGGAAGGGAGGAACGGAGGTGGAGGTAAGTTGTAGGCTGAGAGAAGCAAGTAAATGCCTTGGGAGACCGAAAAGTGTTATGAGAAATAGTCAACTGGGAATGGATGCAAAGAGGAGATTATATGAAGGGGTGATTGTGCCAACGGCACTGTGTGGGACATAGACTTGGAATTTAAGAGAGGCAGAGAGAAAAAGTTTAACTGTGTTTGGCATGAAATGTCTGAGAAGTATGGTGGGGGGTTACTAGGTTGGATAGAGTGAGAAAAGAGGAGGTGAGGAGGAGAGCGGGAGTGGAAAAGGATATAGCAGATAAGGCTTATGAAAAATTATTGGAATGGTTTGGACACATGGAAAGAATGAGTGATGAAATATTAGAAAAAAGAGATGTAGAAGGCAGAGATGGAGGGAGTGAACTTGAGGTGACGACCGAGGATGAGATGGATGGATGGGGGTAAAGGGGGCGTTGAGAAAGAGGGGAATGTCTGTTGAGCAAGGAAGGGAGAAGGCAGAAGATAGGGATAAGTGGAGATTGATTGTGTATGGATGATACTTTTATGCATGGAAGGAAATGATGGACAATGGGGGGGGGTGCTTACGTGTGAATGGTATTTTGACGCATTAAGTGAAGTGGCCTTGCTGTAGATGTACTGTGTGTTGCTGCATTGCGTTTGATCCAGGGCAGTTGGCGGATACAGGAATGACTCGTCATCCATGAGGAGCTGAGATGGGAGGGATGGAAAGGGTGGTGGAGGGGAGTGGAATGGGTGGGAATAGTTACGTGCCTTTGATTTGGCTACCTCCCTTATAAGGGGGAAGAACTTGGTGTGTGTGTGTGTGTGTGTGTGTGTGTGTGTGTGTGTGTTTACCTAGTTGTATTTTACGGGAAGGGGAGCTATGCTCGTGGCGTCCCGTCTTCATATCTCATTTTATCTAAACTGTTTTTAAATTCATGTATTGTTTTTGCACACACCACTTTCTCATCTAACTTGTTCCAAATGTGTGTGTGTGTGTGTGTGTGTGTGTGTGTGTGTGTGTGTGTGCGTGTGTATGTGTGTGTGTGTGTGTGTGTGTGTGTGTGTGTTTACCTAGTTGTATTTTACGGGAAGGGGAGCTATGCTCGTGGTGTCCCGTCTTCATATCTCATTTTATCTAAACTGTTTTTAAATTCATGTATTGTTTTTGCACACACCACTTTCTCATCTTACTTGTCCCAAATATGTGTGTGTGTGTGTGTGTGTGTGTGTGTGTGTGTGTGTGTGTGTGTGTGTGTGTGTGTGTGTGTGTGTGTGTGTGTGTGTGTGTGTGTATATATATATATATATATATATATATATATATATATATATATATATATATATATATATATATACATATATATATATATATAAGGAAAAAGTGACGACTCCAATCCGAGTTTCTGTCGTCGTTCTGATCCGACTCAGTTTTCTCTTCTTGGAGTATTTGTCCTCGACCCAATTGACCTTCTGGTCTTCGAGACTCTTCACAAAACCTTTGATGTTCTTTTTCTGGCACTTCGTCATATTTTTTTGCTAAACGCTTTCGAAAAATATGGCCCAACGTTATGGCAATTTTGTCCTGCCGTTTGTGTGTGTGTGTGTGTGTGTGTGTGTGTGTGTGTGTGTGTGTGTGTGTGTGTGTGTGTGTGTGTGATTCACCATGGTCTTGGATCACGTGTTGGACTCGTGATCGACAGCTATTTCCCTCCTGGAAGAGAGATCAGAGCTCATATATGACCGATCTATGGGTACTCTGACCTTACACGCACACACACACCCCAACTCCCCGCCCACGAGAGTCGGAGTAACCACTCGCAGGACAGCGATACTGAAAATATTTCAGCCCTGGCCGGGATTCGAACCCGGACCGCCGTAGCGGCGGCCGCGAACGTTACCACTACGCCATCGAGTCGTGTGTGTGTGTGTGTGTGTGTGTGTGTGTGTGTGTGTGTGTGTGTGTGTGTGTGATACTAACCCCCATTTAATCAAAAGAAGCTATATAGATAAAAAAATAAATAAGGAAAATAAATAAATAAATAAATACACACTCTCCCTACATATGGTGATGACACCTCTCAATGAACAGAAATGTAATCTCCCGCGCGTGAGAGTATTAGAGAGCAACTGTTTATGTTTGGTCACGTGTCCCCTTTGCAAACGTGTTTGATGAGGAGTCTGTGGGAGCGAACTGAAACGAAATTGAGAGGCCGTGTTTATGCAAGGCTTGTGAGTACAGCCGCCGCCCCCCCTCTCCCTCTCTCTCTCTCTCTCTCCGTATGGGGTACCGCGGGAATAAGTTTCATGGGGTCAACATTTTAGGGATTTTATTGACACCCCTATGGACCAGAGTGCCGAACGTTATCATATGACTGGAGAGGGCCCGAGCACTCCTCAAGGGCCGAATTTATAAAAGATCCTAACCTCAAAGTCTATACATAAATCTTCAAAATGGCGGATATTTTATCTAAATCTGCTGTCCATAATGTCGAGGTTGTGTCTAGACATAAACCTTTAGGTCGCCGACATAAGGATTTAGGTAGAATCTCCGACATTAGGGCTAGGATCTTTTATAAATTCGGCCCCTGATTCCCAGCATTGATTGTTACCTGCCCAGGCAGTCCAAGCGCACTGGGCAAAGGTGACGGCTTCGGCCGCAGCTACTCAGCGTCTCCTGGCGTAAGTGTTTTTTTTTTTGTTTTTTGTTTTTTAATCTTCTATCCATTCCTATCTTCTTCAAATATCTTACCATCTCTATGGTTCCATTTTGTTGGTGGAACGATATTCTCTACAAAGATTTTTTTATCTTTATATTTATCTTTCGTTTCACATTTTCGATCTAAACCTCCCCTGTACCTCTCCTAGGAAGCTTTATTTCTTACCTTACCAAATGTTTTCTCCAGATCCTGGTATATACAGTCCACCACCTAGCTCTCTTGTACCACATCAATCACTGTTGAATAAAAACTCGAAAATAATGGCCTTCCTCCTCTGAAGTGAAATTTCTTGTCTGCCAAGATCTCTATAATCAAGATATTTTGTCCCTGCCCTTTATAATTTCCGCATTAGGGCCGAGTCACACCAAGCTTACGACCTCTTTCCGACCACCGGTGACCAGGTGTTGAAGATACTCTTTGGAAGTCGCTGGTAGTCGGTAATAAGATAGATAAATAGATAGATCGAAAGATAGATAGATAGATGAATAGATTGCAACACACTGAACAGTCCCCAGTACATAGCTTTTCATCTTATCAACCACATTAAATTTTTCCATTTCAATTCCTTGCACAGGTTTTGTGTCGCCGACCGATCGCTTGATTTTCGGTCGAAGGTGGTCGGAAACCGGTCTTAAGTTTGGTGTGACTGCGGCTTTAAGGGGGCGAGTAGGGACGGTTGCCATGTAAATGAAGTGGTTGTCCCAACTGCGCCTTGCTGCATTGCTTCTCTCTCGGGCAGTGGGCGGGAGACAGGGATGACCTATGAGGAGCTAAGATGACAGGGGGACAGATCGGAGACGGACGGAAGTGGGTGTCTTGGCTGGCTGTCTCCTTTATAAAGGTGAAGAAACCTTTCGTATATAAATTAAATTTGCAATTCTATCACATATTTTATCAATGTGACTGTGTGTGTCCGTTTGCGTATGTATGTGTGTATGTATGTATGTGTGCGTGTGTTATATAGAGTATGTTGAACTCTATTCTCACATCTCTACCGTTTCATTTCGTTGAGTAAAAAAAATAAAATAAAATAGACAAATAAAATGTTGGTGGCGTTATCGAATGGGTGTTGGTCTCGCATTTACTTGGTTGTGAGTTCGAATCCCGCATTCCTCTTCGATTCCCAGCAGGTGACTGTTACTTCCCCCAAGTCACCAAAACGCATCATTGGGCAAAGATGACGCCTTCGGCCGCAGCCACTAGCTCCCTGGTGCTATTGTGGCAGATACCCAAATCTCATAGTTGTGACCTTAAAACCTCCAGTTCCTACGAGACTTTCTATCCACAATTATTTACACCACAGTTCTTCTTTAAATACAATTGCCATGTCGATTGTCATGATGATTCGGTTTCAAGTCGCGAAATCCCCCTATCAGTAGGCTAGGGCGGTGTCCCTTGCAGATCACCTGAAGAATTGTCACCCCAGAACGTCCACCTAAAGAATCTTCACCCGAGGATAGCCCACTTGAAGAATTTAGGTTAGCTTAGGTTAGGTAAGGTTAGGTTAAGTAAGGTTAGGTAAGCTTAGGTTAAGTAAGGTTAGGTAAGGCTAGCTTAGAGTAGGTAAGGTTTGCTAAGGTTGAGTTAGGTTAAGTTAAGTAAGGTTAGTTTAAGTTAGGTTAGGTTAACTTAGGTTAGGTTAGGCTACGAATCGTTTCCCTAGGATAGCCCACATGCAAAATTGTCACCGCAGAATAACCCACCTGAAGAATTATCACCCAGTCGAAGTCTGAAGTGATAATTCTTCAGGTGATCCGGAAGAGACGATTTTGTAGCGAGAAATTTAATGAACAATGCCCTTGGTCCAACTCGCTGGGTAGTACTAACACAAAACTGTTTCGAAGAGCGAGTCGTGAACTGCCAAAGCTCACTGTAAACAAAATTCCCACTTCCCAGTCTGGCCATCATCACCAACACAATACACGCATTCTGCGCCTGTCGAAGTCTTTCTCGATCTCCTCGACTATCAACACTCCAGTATGTTCCCTATACACCTGGGGTTGCCAACTAGTCGATGGTGATCGATTGGTCGATCACAAGCCTGTTTTAAGTCGATCACACTACTGAACCTGTTAATAATATAATTCGTCCCTCAGAAGTTGTGATGCAAATAGCTACAATAGCATATCAAAGTACTCATGATACTTGGATTGTCATACTTCTCTTTTTTTTCTGGGAATAAGTTATATTTATAATGATGGACATGTCTGAACAACATGATGATATGGTTAATCGTCACAAACTCCCCCCTAACGGAAGGCTAGGACGGTACCCCTCACAGAGGGCTTTGTAGCTTGGGATTTAATAAACCATGCCCTTGGTTCAACATCGCCGGTGGCAGGATTCGAACCGCCATCCCTCTCGACCTTCGCCGCTCAGCCAGCGAGCTTCCCTTTGCACAACATACAATTATCAATAAAGACAGACTACTCCTGTGTTAGGCTGGTAGATCGCATCAGGGTAACTGCAGAAAAAGTAGATCATATCCCACATAAGTCTGGCCACCCCTGCTGTACACACATCACTATCTTCCATCCGACATTCAATCCCCTAGAGACTCTCCCCCGTACGACCTCATAGACTTGGCTATTCAGCATTCTCAAAAACCTCCCCTTTCGTCAAACACTCCGCTTTTTAACTTCCACGTCATCTGCCACCCTTCCTCCACACTCTCTTCTCATCCTACAGTTCCCTGGGATGTTCCCTCTGACTCCACTCTCCCTCCAGATCCACTTCTCACCCTACAGAATCTTCCCTTGGGGTCTCTCTGCTACTTCCACTCCCCGTTGGCTTCTCTTCCCCTTCCCTCTCTTCCAGCCTCCGTCTCCTTCTCCCTCTCCCACTGACCTCCGCAGTCCAGTGTGGCACCGGCAAGTCTTTGACTTCGTGAGTCCAGTTCGATGTTGCTTGGGAATTACCACGGGTGGCTCAGATCGTCGTCGTCGACGTCGCTTTCGTTGGTGGCTGCAATGGGCGTCTCTCTCCAGATCGTTCTCTATCTCTATTGATGCAATCGGAAGCATGCTGGTTTTACATCCTCCTAGTCGCAGGTTCGAGTCCCGCACTTCTCAATAGTGTTTATTACGTCACCCAGCGGCCCCTAAAAGAGCATAACATTGTATACTCCCCAACTTCTCTCCCTACCTTACCCTCTCTTTCTATTTGTCTATATGTACAAGGTGTTGACTGTATAACTTTTATGCAATCAATATCTTAAGAACTTTAGTGGCATCGTTATGAACCACAGTCACATTGCATTCATTTATGATTGGGAATTACCCTTAAAAGAGTATAACTATTATTATCCCTGCT
>NC_134809.1:925000-945000 GCF_046742065.1 Oratosquilla oratoria
ACGTGGAGGACATTCCCGACTCTGCCTTCGAAGTGGACTTCAGTGTGCAACTAGTCAAAGACAAACTGGGAGCAAGACGATCTTCTGTACACATTTTTACCCATCTATCAGTGTCTCAACATAAATAATTACAAGTTATTATTCCTTTCCGTAACGTTGGTGTTTATGTAATAATTTTATTCTGGTTACAGCAAGACTATTTCAATGAAATATCTGTGACACATTTACGATGAAGATGTGGTTAAATCTATTTTGATAGCCTTCCCTTAGTCTGGTACTTTTTTATTTAAGGCTATTTTTGCCTGTTCCCGTGGCACTACTTGAATTAAGAAGGACTTGAATATGAGCGATATATGCTTCCAACCAAAGGCAATAACAAAAGACATCAATAACGGCCTCAGGCGTTGTGGTTTTAAAGCACTTGCGGCACGAACAGCACGTGGCACTCCTTCCCTGTGAAGATCGCTGCTTAGGCACCCTAATAGCTGCGGCACTATTGGCACCACACCATTCTTATGCACATCAAGGCGAAACATTTAAGGTGCTTTGTTTTAGCGTTACGTTTCCACGTTCCCCGGGTGACACAGGACCTCCACTACAGGCTCTATGACAGCGTTCATCAACCTTTTTACCCTTGCGTGACCTTTAAGATAATTTGCATGTCTTAAGGAAACCCTGCAAAAAAAAAAAAAAAAAAAAAAAATATATATATATGTATATACATATATAAATATATATATATACATATATATACACACCATATCTTTCTCATTTTATTTTCATCGTAATAATAGGTTAGATAGGATGATGTCTATATTACATTATTACAATAACCAAGAATATGCCATGCGTGTTTAATTATATTACGTATATGAAATTAAATAAAAAATCAAAAGTGCATTAGCTTATCTCATTTATTCACGCGGAACCCTTAGGGACCTTTTGCGGAACCTTAGGTTTCCGGGGAACCCTGGTTGAGAAACGCTCCTCTATGACAATAACCACTCCAAGCGCTCCAGGCGTGACCAGGCAGTACTATTTATGTCCACGGAGATGGTCGAACAAACACCTGTGGCCCCTTGGACACTGCACCCTTTGTGGAGACTTGTGACAGTGTGCCATACTCCCTGGGTTCTTGCTGCATATCATTACGGCACCAAAGCACGGTGCCGAGATCATTCGGCTGTGTTGCGGACGCGGAGACAAAAGATGTCATGTACACAATTCGGAGGTCCGAACATATCCCTCAACTCTTCGCTATGACAATGGACCCGAGTCACAGCAGACTGGGAGAGCTATAGTGATATTAGTGTCCTGTGATAGTGTTGTGTGAGAGTCCTGTGATAGTGTTGTGTGGGCGGGTTAGTGGGGCACCCAGCCCCGTGCCGGGAAGAGCAGGTCAGCAGGTGTTGGATTGCCGAGCACAGGAATCAATACCGTCCTCTGCTTCCCCTCCTTACATTCCCTCCTTCCCCTCCTTACATTCCTTCCTCCTCCTCTTCACATACCTCTCTTCCTATCCTCCAAATGCCAGTGTTCCTTCTTTCCCCCTTTCTCCTCCTATACGTCCCTCCTTGGACTATTCTCCCTTCCCTCTTCTCTCATTTTCCTTCATTTTCTCCCTTCCATCCTTGGTCTAGTATCTGCCACCCATCAAATATAGTCATTTTCTTTCTTAACTCCAGACTTTCACTTGCTACCTCACCTCCTCCAACACAATATCACTACATATTTGACTCTACCAGTCCTTCCCAACTCCCACTTCTTTCACTTTCACTTTCTTTCCTTCCATTCCCACTCACTGCTGCCTTTACTTTTCCCGTTTTCCACCATGACCAGCCCTTCAATAGATTCTTTATTATCTCCTTTCTTTTACTTTCCAATGTTCTCTGTATCTTTCTCCTCATTAGCTTGCGTTCTATCTTCAGCTGCTTACGCCGGGCTCTTCACTTGCCCCCCCCCCCGACCATTTCCGCACATTACCTTACACCGCTGACTTCTGTTCTCTACTTTTCCCTCTTCTCCTCTCGTATATATTCTTATCATTTCCACTCGCCCTTTCTAACACACCTTTCCTTCACGTTAAGCTCTATTCCCTCTGCCCCTTACTTTCCCTTTCATTCTACATCTTCCATTTCAACTCAAAACATTCCTTCGTATGATCATTTCAACCCGAACCCTTGTATCGCTTACTTTGTGCTTCTCCATTCCCATATGCCATAGCGGGTATTGATTGCATAATATTCATGGAATCAGTATTTTAGGGATTTCTGTTGCACCCCTACGGACCAGAATCACACAGCATTCCATTATAATAATAAAAAATTGTGTACAGAGTGTCAGTAACAATATATACTGCCTCTAACCCTGTTGTAGTTACTGTAAAAATAAACAAATAGATAAATATATAAATAAATATATAAATAAATAAAATTAATTAATAAAATAAGTACATAAATCACATAAATCTGCTCCGACGTTCTTCCAAATCATAGACCAAACTGTCTTCTCTTCTCATAGATTACGTCCTCATCCCTGCATCGGTATATCACCCCGCCACTGGTAATGCCACTATTCACGCCCTACACTCAATAAAAGAAAAGAAAAAATCAAGTGCAGTGTCAGTAACAATATAAGCTGTCATTGATCGTGGTGTAGCTACTACATAAAAATAAACAAACAAATAAATAAATAAAAAATATAAAAAATCCGATGGTCTTCCAAACGACCTTCCCATAGACTGCGTCCTGATCAACTTCCACTGCATCATCGTATTACCCAGCCTCTGGCGATGCCACTACACAGGCCTTAGTTAAAGGTACGTATTGCTCAATGCAATAATCGCTCAACGATGATCGTTCATGGCTCAATAATGATCGTCAAACGATTGTCTAGAGCAGCTGGGAAGTGATGCACACAAAAATCACATTGATATGTGTTCCATTGATGACCCAGTTGTGCATATTTGACTTTTTCCATGCTATCTTATTTTTCTAGGGTGTTCTTATATCTTCTACAAACAATATTGTCAATTTGTTTCATTTCTAAGGAATCAAGAAAATAAATCATCAAGCAATACACTTCACTTTCTTTTATCTTTCCAATAACAAGATAGGCTGGACTGCTTAGACATGACAACAGGGGGTGCTATGGTGGGAAAAGGTTGGGAAACGCTGTTCTTTGTCGTTACAAAGGGCTGTTTTGCTTCGAGCTGCAACGTACGAGGCTGATGTTTTTAACAGAACCTACAACAAACACGCTTACCCAAATAGGATGCCAGGTAGGATGCGCGTCACCCTCCATAGGCCATGGTAGTCAAATAATAATTGCACCGGGCAAAACGTACAGGCTAACGATGTATCCAAGACAACAGGTTTGGGTGGAGAAGGGGTCTACATGGGTAGAATGAAGTCTTCTGCCACCTGGCAAAAGAGAAATACCCTTTAAAACACACTAGACACAACAAGTAAACAACTCTCAGACACATAGCAGACACACGTGGCTTAGCCAATGACAAAAACAAAATCAGCCCATTTAGGTAACATATCCAACCAAGATGAGATCCATGAGCTGCATGTGCAATGTTAAGGCAGTGGCAATGGAGTGTTTGACTGCCAATGCGGCTTAAGAACATAAGAATGGAGGAGACTGCAAGAGACCATAAGGCCTACACTAGGCAGTTCCATGTCCCTTACCACCTGTCATCTCTATCCATAAAGTTATCTAATCTTCTCTTAAAATAACCAATTGTTTCAGCGTTCATCACAAACGAAACTACTGTTTTCTCTAATAGTTGAACAACGGCCGACCCCGTGGGCTAACAAAAAGACTATGCTACAAACGGCACTTAGGTAGGCGATTAACAAAAGGACGTTTTCCATCGAAAAACGCATGAAAGAATTAACACAATGTGCATTAATGGAAAGCGGAAAAAATAGTCGGGTCATTTGCAAAAACGAGGACCTATGAAACCGGAGTGTGGTGACTCACCCCCCCCCCCAAAAAAAAAAAAAAAAAAAAAAAAAATCCGCCACCACAGACAAATGACTTTGTGAAAGTGCGCACCCCCCGATCCTTGACAACTATAGTGCCCAATCACTAACAACAACGAGCCCGGCTATTCACACGTTAACTTATTAACCTATTCTTTAAATAAAATGGGCCCATTCTTTCCCGTTATGGGAGTCAGTCTGTTACAAGGAAAGGCCCGGCAGTTGATAACACTCGTCGTGTCCCGTCCACGATATTAACCCTTTCACAACTGGTGACAACCTGTACGTTTGCTGTCACCCAAACATTATTATGGCGATGGAACCTTCCCCTTGCGTAGCAAGAGGGATAGACCAATCACAGGAGACCTTTTTTCATTATTATTATTGACGATTTAAACATTTATTCTGGTCCCCACCTGGCCAAATGACTTCATATAAGCCAAGAACCCCTTCCCCAACACTATTTGGCGAAAAAATATGTATATAAATTCAGTATTCTTATATAATTATGCGACCCGGTCATCAAGAACACAGGACCTCATCACTGACGATGTTGGATCCTGCTATTTATAAGTTTGGGCCACACCATTGTTGCATAAACAACACCAATTCACTTTCCAGTATATTTCAGTTATACTGCCATGCGAATTTTCGTGTTTTACATGGAAAAATAACACATGTAATCTAATCTATATACCCATATAAACACTCTTTCGCTACTCCTGAAAGAGTATTCTCCTCAGTACATTCACACGGACGTTCTCATAGGTTCCAGTCATTGACACCATTCCATCCCGCTGCTAACACCATAAAAAATAAACAATAATAACAAAGATAAACAGCTAATAAATTAATCGATAAGTGATTAAACAAATAAATAAGCAAATAAACAAAATAAAGTGTTGGGAAAATGGTACAGTGTGAACCCATTGCTAAAATCAAGGAACTGTTTTCCAGAGTCCTAGAGCTCTCCTAGGGACTACAGACATCAATAAGCTCCCCAAAAAAGAGGCTCTGTTATCGATGCCATGATGCTTAGCCCTTTCTCTCAAAGAATCCCGTTAAGGTCTTGTTACTCGATGAAAGGTCCGGCCACTAACCTTATGAGTCCCGTTTCTGACACCACGGACTGTTTCTTATGGTAATCAGGGTACACTGCCAACGTTGCATTCACAATGGAACTTACTCATACTTCATCTCTGGAGAGGGAAAAAAAAGTCACAGTGGAGCACTCCTGAAGATGCACGACAACCTCTGACACCGCAAGATCCTTGTCAAGACATCAATGACAATCATCAATGTCTTTATCAACATTTGAGTTACCACTACAAGTCTATCAAAGCCATACAACACGACAATCAGGAAAGTGACAATGACATAAAGCTAGGGTTCTCTTATTGGTCCAGTGAAAGAATTCTGTGCAATCAATGACACCGTGGTCTGTCAATACCAAGGACCCTTTCATATAATACCTTTCCTTGTCACCACATATCTGTACGCCGCTAGTTTTGGTGGCGCGGCCACGTCTGAAAGGTTATATCTGAATTGATGCAAGGATATTGTGGCGTCGTGCAAAAGATCCCTAACAGCCATGCGACGGAGATCACTGACACTTTCCAACTTCATCAGTGAAAACGCCGTGTCTATCCATTCTAACATTTGTTGTACTGTCAATGACAATGATACAGTTGAGGACACAGTACAATCCTGTGCCAAAAGAAAGCGAGATCTACAAAATTATATTGCTCATGTCCGTTCACCGACTCCATAGTCCTCTTGAGGAGTTATCAAACTAAACTATTTTCCTCGCACATCCTACCTCCGACTTTTCTATTTGAATAACTAGAATATGACTTCGTTTCCAGAAATCTAAACTTCTCCAAGAACATTTCAACGGGTTTACAGTCTCTTACTTCACCATTCAGTTTTCCAATTTATATGACGGAAAAATATTGTCATATTTGGAGATTTGAAAGATAAAATATTGTGATCGAAGTCGTTTCTATTCAAACGAACTCTCAACCGTTGGCGCCGGTGAAACCTGTGGAAGCCCAGTGTGACTCTCTACCAAAGAGGCATTGTCCAACTACTGAGCAGACTTCTCAGTGAAGTCACGGGTCTCAAACATGATATCGAGCCCTCATCAAGAGGAGAGCGTTCAGAGTTCCAGACGTAAACGTTGTACACAGTGATTGCTGGCGTTTCTATCAATTAGAACATCACAGGATCATAAAAAAAACTCTGCGCTTCTGAAACGCTCGGATGTCCTACTTTTTTCCGTTGGGAATGCCACCAGTGGTTGTCATAACTCCCTCCTCCCCCTCCGGATTTTCTCAGTAACGGCCCCGGCTAATAAATAACCCGGGTACACCTATCATCAGCATGTGATCAAGCACACGAAACTCAGATCTATTACGACCGAAACCTGCTTGCAGGAGGCAAACCCGGTGCTTTACCTTGCCCGGTCGATCACGTACTGTCGATGATACTCGTACAGTCAAGATCGGGAAGTAGACAGAGACTGTATACGTTTCCCGGATACTCGTACAGTCAAGATCGGGAAGAAGAGACCGTATACGTTTCCAACTCCAGTCCCCAGCGTTTGTTTATGTACCGATCTGGTTACATCACGGTCACAATGCTCTGCCGTGTATGTTTGTGCATTCCCTGTTACAAGATTCGACACACTCGCCAGCCACAAAGGGTGTCTCGATTGGCGAGAGCGCACACGTCGATCCTCTCCCTCACGCACTTTTAAAATTGGCTGTACACTCGTGTGGCCGCAATTTAAGGTTCAAACTAATCATTAATATCGTACTACCACAGCTTTGACTGCAGCTACGCGCCTCCTGGTGTAAGTTACTCACCTTCTTCAGTTAATTTTACTTTCATATATATATATATATATATATATATACATATATATATATATATATACATATATATATATAAATATATATATATATAAATATATACACATATACATACGTATATATATATATATATATATATATATATATATATATACTATATATATATATAATATATATATACATTATAAAGGATTACAAAGGAAAAATATGCCCACATGAGACCTTTTGGTCCATTAGTAGGTAGGATGTAAAAATAATAATAATAATAATATAAATAAGTAGATAATGATAAATAATAAACAATAACAAATGAAAATATAAATAAAAAACAAAAATAAACATATCTAATAATACATAATGATAAATAAATAAAATAAAATAAATGTCAGGCATAACAGCATTTTGCAGGGCAGTGGGCGAGATGCAGGGATGACCCGACATCCAGGAGGAGCCAAGATAAGAGGTAGGGAGGGGGATGAAAGGGAGTGGAGTATGTGGGGATAGAATAGGTGGGAGTGGATTTTATGCCTTTGTTTTTTGGCTACCTCCCTTGTAAGGAGGAAAAAGCCGTTGGTATATGTATGTACAGTATGTATACCTAAATGATCTTAAAACTTTGAACTGTACTACATTGCACTGCCTCAGCAGGAAATTTATTCTATTAATTTACTACACGGGTGGCGAAGTTGTTTCTACCTACTTCCAAATTAAATCTACTTCCTGACAGTTTGAGACCATTATTTCTTCCCTGATTCGCATTCAGTGTGAAAATTTCGTCACTATTGATGCTGTCAATTCTCTTTAAAATCTTAAAAACCTGTATTAAATCACCTCAGAGTCTACACTTTTTTATGGAAAATAGATTCACATGTTTTAGTCGATTTTCGTATGACTTATTTCTGATGTTTGGAATCAGTTTCGTGGCTCGCCGTTGTACTTTTTCCAATCTGTCAACGTCTTTAATGAGATTCGGTGACCATACGGAAACAGCGTATAACAAATGTGGACGAACGAACGATTCATATAGCTTGTTTATGACAGATAAACTTTTAAAATCAAAAGATTGCGCAATCAATCCTAGATTCTTATTTGATTTCTCTGAAGCAGGAAATACACTGCTTAGATGATTTGAGATAATTACTGATAATTACACGCCGATATCCTTTTCACTATCTACTTTCGTTAACGAATTTCTAAATAATTTGTATTCGTACTTATTTTTTCTACCTATGTGTATAACCTTACATTTACTTTGGAATTTCATTAACCACTTTTCAGACAATTGCTGTAGCTTATCTAAATCTTCTTCGATATTGATGTATTGGAATATATCTGTGTAAATATATTATATAGTTTAACGTCACAAATTCACCCCTATCAGAAGGCTAGAACGGTACCCCTCACAGAGGACTTTGTACATACATACATATACCAAGGCTTTTTCCCCTTACAAGGGAGGTAGCCAAAAATGAAAATGCATAAAAGCATTCCCACCCATTCCATCCCTGAATACACTCCACACCCCTCCACCCTCCCTCTCCTCTTAGCACCTCCTGGATGACGGGTCATCCCTGCACTTTGTCCACTGCCCTGGGTCACAAGCAGTGTCGCAAGACACAGCACATCCACAGCAAGGACGCTTCATTAAATCGGCGACCACCCTCTCCGTCCCCCCATGCATAAAGGAGAAGACGGGGAGAAATCCCTTCGGGCTGCGTCAAATTTTGCTCACACATACTACCTCAACCCCCATCCCCCCGCCCATTCCATCTCATGCATCACAACATCATCCATATACAACCATTCTTCATTCACCCGTCTTCTGTCCCCTCCCGTCCTTCCTCAACAGACATTCCCCTCTTCCCCAAAGCCCCCTTCACCCCATCCATCAACCTCATCCTAAGACGTCCCTTCATGTTCACTTCCTCCACATATGCCTTCTATACCTCATTTACTAGTCTTTCTTCACTCATTTTTTCCATGTGTCCAAACCATCCTAATACTCTTTCATCAACCCTATCTCCCAACCCCCTATCCACCCCTGTTCTCCTCCTCACCTCCTCATTTCTCACTCTATCCAGTCTAGCCCCCATCATACTTCTCAGACACCTCATCTCAAACACATTCAAACTCCTCTCTTCCTCTCTTATGTTCCATGTTTCTGCCCCACACAGTGCTGTTGGCACAATCACTCCTTCATATAGTCTCCTCTTAGCATCCATTCCCAAATGTCTATTCCTCATTACACTTTTTAATCCACCAAGGCATTTACTCGCTTCTCTCAATCTACATTCTACCTCCACCTTCACTCCACCTTTTCCTGCCACATTTGCACCCAAGTATCTAAAACTATCCACTTCCTCCAGTCGCTCTCCTTTAATGCTCACTTCCAGTCTACTGCCACTTTCACCCCTTGTACATCTCATCACCTTACTTTTACCCACATTTATCTTCAGTTTTCTTCTATCACACACTCTCCCAAACTCTGTCACCAACTTCCTCAATCCCTCCTCCGATTCTGCCACAAGCGCAGTGTCGTCAGCAAACAACAGCTGGCTCACCTCCCACTTTTCTCCATTTTCTTTAACCATCTCCAATCCCTGACCCACTACCCTTGCATTTACCTCTCGCACTACCCCATCCATGTATAAGTTGAACAGCCAAGGCGACATAACGCATCCTTGACGAAGTCCCACCTTTACCTCGAACCACTCACTCTCTCCATTTCTAATCCTGACACAAGCTCTACTACTCTCATAAAAACTCTTGACAGCTCCTAGAAGCTTTCCTCCTATCCCGTATATCCGCAAAACCTCCCACAGTGCCTTTCTATCTACCCTGTCGTAAGCCTTTTCCAGGTCCATAAAGACCCAAAAAAAATCCTTCCCCTTTCCTATAGCTTTCTCACATATCTGTGTTACCACAAAAATCTGATCTACACAACCTCTACCCGTCCTAAATCCACACTGTTCCTCACCAATTACTCCCTCTCTTCCTCTCCTAATCCTCTCAATCAAGATCCTCCCAAGCCTTCCCAACTACACTTAACAAACTCTGAAACTACTACATTCACACTTGTCTCCTTTTCCCTTGTAAAGAGGAACTATACAGGCACTCCTCCAGTCCTCCGGCACTCTACCCTCTCTCCAGCAAACATTAAATAACCTCACCAGCCAGTCCACCATCACTGTACCTTCCTTTTTTAGACATTCTGCATGGTATCCATCCAGACCAAGTGCCTTACCTGCTTTCATCATCTTAACAACTGCCTTCACTTCATCCTTCCCTATTTCTCCTCCATTTTCCTCACTCATCACGGTCATTTTCTTAGCATTTCCCACTGTAGCTATCTTTCCCTCCCTATCCTCCTTCACATTTAGCAACTCCCTAAAATATTCTGCCCATCTTCCCCTTACTGCCTTCTCTTCCATTATCATCTCTCCATCTGCACCTTTTACCTTTTCTTCTCTACTTGATTCGCCTCCTCTTCCTCTCTTAATTTCTTTCCAAAACATCTTTTTATTACTTTCAAAATTTTCTGTCATACTCTTACCCCATTTCACATCTGCTCTCCTCTTTGCCTCCTTTACCTATTGCTTTGTAGCGTGGAATTTAATGAACCATGCCATTGGTTCAACTTCGCCAGTGGCAGGGTTCGAGCCGCCGGGTGACTGCTGGGAGATGACCTCCGTCACATCCTCTATTCTGAAGGTGTTGTTGTTGGAATCACCCATTTTAGCAGCGCTTCTATCCTAATAGACAATGCTACTCGCTGTTCTGCACTTAAAGGATGCGTTAGCTACAGAGTCCTTGGCCCCAGACAAAAATATTTCCCCAGCTTTGTCCGAAGACAGACTAAACATGGCTAAGCATTATGGGAACCGGTTAGTGACGGTTAGCCGATTCTCACAATGTTTCGCCTTGTTTAATCTAATCCCGGGCAAACCTGGGAAGATAGTTTTGTGTTTCACTTGACAAGAGTCCGTCCATATATGCAAATCTCGACGAGAACTGATCCAGCCGCTTACAACACTGCGAAGCCGATACGCACATGTTGCCGGACAATATATCGACAAAGAGGACAACTGATAGCAATAATGAGACCCAGTACAAGAACACTGGGCATCGTGACTGTCCAGGAGCTTTGTTCTTCACGGTTCAGGTATGAGTCTTCACTGTGTTTGGTCCGTTTTCAGAGGTTCGGGAGTTCGAGTCCCTCCAGATCAACTTCTTCAAGGATTTGGGTCGTTCTTGGATGTTTTCCAGGACTCTTCTTTGAGTATCGTAAAGCATTAGAGCAACATTTCCCAAACTGCGGAGTGAAATTTTCCTCTAGGGTGAAATTTGAAGCCACCAGGGGTGAAGTAATTACACTGCCTACTAGGAATAAAAAATATAAGATGGATTTTCTCATGCCTAAGAGAGAGAGAGAGAGAGAGAGAGAGAGAGAGAGAGAGAGAGAGAGAGAGAAGAGAGGGTATGCCTGCTGTAAATAGGCGGTGTAGTTTACTATGTAACTATATGTTTATTATATTTTTCACATTTTTTAAATAAAGTAGTAAATAGCCACAGTGTGTTTTGCCATGAAGGGGGAAATCTGGATGGTTTAACTGGTTGTAGGGGGAAATTAAAAAAAAAAAAAAAAAAAGGAGGGGGGGAAACCACTGCACTATAGCATCGTTCTTTAACCTGAGGATGCTGAAATATATTTTAAGAGCTGCTGCGAAATGCTGAATGTATGGCAGTATTCACTTCAGTTTCCTTTATCCTTCTATTAACCATAGTAAACCAAAGTCAAGGAAGTGCTAGAGTGTCTAGACCTGATTACTACAGGGGTGCCCTTTGGGTCAGAAAAGGTTAAGGGAAATACTTTTAAACCCTTCACCAGCCCTGGTGGTCACTTTCTTCCATTAGAAACTGCAATTCCACTTGGATTTCTAGTTAAGTTTATCTGGCTTACTGGTTTATCTATAGAACCTGCCGATAATCTTCATAATGATAGTGATTGAAGTTATTCAAATCCTTCTTTCTAATGGTAGAAAGCGTTCGCCAGGGGTGGCGAAAGGTTTCAAACTTACGACCCTAAGAAACTCTGCACTAGAGTAAAGGGGTTACCACAATGGGCTTCCACTGGCTTCACCAGCGAAGTCGTATGTTCATTGTTTCTCAAATTTTACGTAACTTTTCAAATAAATTGCATGTCTCAAGGAACCCCTGTGAAAAAAACATATACCATATCTTTCTCATTTTATTACATTATTACAACAACCAAGAATACGTCGCCGTGTGTGTTTAATTACATTACGTGTATGAAATTAAATAACAAATCAAAAGTGCATTAGCTTATCTCACTTGTTCTCGCGAAATCCTTAGGGACCTTTTTGCGGAATCTTAGGTTTCCGGGGAACCCTGGTTGAGAAACGCTGTTCTAGTCATTCAAATGAGGGTTGAGGGATAGAAGATGGGAGGAAAAATAGCTCAGTGTGATACACCCCTATAGACTCGTTCCTCCAGAAGTCAGAAACTAGCAGGTGGCGAAGAGCCTACACCAGGAGGCGCGTAGCTACAGCCTAAGCCTAAGCGGTTGGAATGCTGGGGCAAGTAACAGTCACTGCCGGGGATCAGAAGAGGAGAGTGGGATTCGAACCTACGAGGTAAAGAGAACCTTATTGATCAAATAATATAAAGCAGAATACGTACACTCTTAAAAAAGTAACACTAATAAATAATTAAATGAATAAATAAATAATAAAGAATAAATAAATGAATGATAATAAAGAATACATAAATAATAAATAAATAAAATCCAATACGTTTCTCACAATAAAGGTGATGAGTCAAATCTAGGAGGCGCGTAACTGCGGCCGAAGCCGTCACCTTTGCTCTTTGCGCTTATAGGACTTAGGTCAAATTAACTCACTGCTGGGAAATACAGGAGTACGGGATTCGAACCCACATCTAAGCAAACGCAAGACCACCACGTTTCCGATGACGTCATCAGTACTCTGTAGGAGGACAATGTTATGAAACGCTAGGCGGGGAACCTGCGGCCTTCTGCGGCCTTTGATATACATATTATTTAAAAAATTATATTATATATTATTTAAAAAGTATATTATTTATTATAAAAAGGGATAAGATAATTGAAAAAAAAATTAATAATTTGTTCAGTGCGGCATCTATGTGGGACGATGAATTGTAAGGTGGCCTTCATGCACAAAAAGGTTCCCCACCCCTGCGCTAGGCCTTGCCAACATGATGGTTCACTGATGTCTAGAGTAGTGATTCTTAACCTTTTTCAGTGCCCTTAGTATCCTTTGGTATCTCAGAACATTTCCTCGTACCCCCATCTAATACAAATACAATGCAAATATATGAAAAGGATGAGTGATGCAAACCTTATTTGCTTTCTCATTGTAAATATACAGGGCCAGTGCACTGGCTATCATGTCTCGTATCCCCAGGCTTAAGGTTTCGTACCCCCAGGTTAAGAACCACTGGTCTAGAGGTTTATGTGCAATATGAAGCTCAGGGAGTAATATTGGTCTGCAAACAGTGAGCTAAAGCTTTGATTCAGTGCAGTCCCCCCGCCACGGCATGGGCCTGTAACTGACAAAAAGGACAGCCGATAACGGATGAAGAACCAATACCAGTTAATGTGTGACCCAATATCAGAATAAGAATGTCCAGAACTTCGATGACAGATACAACACATACTAGAAAAGAAAACGTAACTCCCACGTTTTCCAAGAGCAAGAAAGTGCGTGACTCGATCAGTGAAAACATAGCTCAGGAGACAGGAAATGCGAAGTCCTTATCAAGCATGTGGCCTAGATTCTGTTCATTTTATATCTCCCGTGACTACGACATGTCCATCATCGTACATAAGGCGGAGTTTGATCGAACTAACCATTACAAGTCGTCTGTCATTTTTGTGACGAACATTTCCAGTACCGTGTATATCCAGTGTATATCTCATCCAATAAGAACTCTTACATGAAAAGATGTAGGAGATACGAACGTTATATAATGCTTTTGTCATGTATGAACACCGAGTGTCATTCCCTCAGGGCTGCACTTCAAAATAGATGTGAGTATGGATGGGTTTTGAAGACAGGAGGGAGACAACCCTCTCGGACGTCCCTCTAACCTATCATTCGTTTAGAACTAGTGGCTACTCAATGCTCACTAAACAATAATAACATGAAAGACCATTACTAACAAGGACAAAAGTGATAAAAATAGGCTTAGTGACAACATGGCGGAGCCAGTGACATGATAGATTTGTCACTGACAACACGTAGTCATTGACGCCAGCGTACAATAAACAACACCAATCTGAATAACGAATAAATAACATCAATAACCTTATTAGCAACGGAACAGGTTCTGTGACGGCACGAATGATAACGTTAACTTGGTGAAGTTAATAACAGTGATGGTAATGTGCCGCTATAGAGCGTTGGTATCATTTTTTTTTTTTTTTTTGCAAGTCTAAGGCATCACAACCTTACCTCCACCCCCACCCCCGAGTTCCTATATCATCCCCGGGTGGAGGGGGGGGTAAGTTCACCCACAGATTGGGAACTATATAGCCCCAATCACTCGCAATTCAAGTGAGTTCGTTTGAAAACAAACGAATTAGTTTACAAGATTTTAATTTTCGAATCTCCAAATGTCAAATCACATTTGAATCATATACTGAGCAGCTGAATAACGAACTTAGAAAAGTTAAACATATACGAATATTAGACACATTGTTGAATTGTAGACTTACGGGAGTCTAGAACACTGGAGGCGATGTCGTCTTGTTGATTTTCAAATTCGCATTTGACAGGAATCGTGACTGTGTGATCGGGGCTGACAGCCACCAAGGCTTCTGACGCACCTAAACAACAACAAGAAATTCAGCCTGAGGACAAGAACCTGGGCCACTGATAAGACATACATCCTGTCCAAAACAGCAGATACGTAGGTTTATAAACGCGTTCGTACAAATGTAATGAGTAACTGGTGCGCTTATGTTTATGGCCGTCCACTCTCTACAACATAGTAATTTGTAGCCATTGTGCCTACACAGTGACAACATAACCAAATCCTATTGATATGTCCTTCGCTATGAAGACCCCACACGTGTAGCACCTTCGACTTAGTCGTAAACACAAATAGAACCAGGGAAGATGGTTTCCCTTTGTTAGCGCCAGGTGATTTTATTCAGCTGAGGGAAAAATGCACAGGGAGAGATATGTTCCTAATCTCCGCCGTTATACCTTAGTCGTCCTCATTGCTGCCACAAATTCTTTAACGACTCTTCGCCAACATTTGTCTGTTTCAACTCATAAATAAGAAGCAATATTACAACTACAGTATGTATGCGCACATTACAGCACATGCGCGCAGGATGTGTGTAACTGTAGTATTGTTTGTATTTCATGACAAAATGCGTAAAAGTAGGCGATTGTTACTGTCGTTAACGGTTTGTTAGCAGCCATAAGGACACCCAAGCGTACTCACAAGTTTGAAGAAAAGATGTTGCAAGACACCAACGAGGTCATCGAGCAATGCGCATGCGTGAGGAGAAGGGAAGGGAGTGGGAGGGTGGGGGGGAGAGGGAGAGGGGGAGGGGGAGGGGGAGGGGGAAGCGACAAGTCTGCGGAGGTAATGTCAGACCGACCTTCAAGAACGAAACAAGCAAAGTGACAATCGACGCGGAGCCCACCGGGCCCACCTCGTCACACGGCCATGTCCGGGTTGAGGAAACACTCCGAGCCGAACGCAAGAAAAACCATCGACCAACACAGGCAGACTGGGTGACTGGCAGGCGAGCAAGCACGGTGCATAAGCGAAATAGGAAGGCAGGCTTAAAAAGACGGGGAGCGCGGACAGTCAACCGTCTATTGACAATAGGCAGACGGTCATGTGAACAAATGCAAATGCCGAGGTAAGTTGATGCCTGACGGACAGGTAGCAAACGGGCAGACCAGCGTGCGGGCAAGCAGACAGACAGACAGACAGACGGGCAGGCAGACGGATATGCAGGCTAGCAGGAAGACAAACCGACATGCCGGCAAGAAGGCCAAACCACGGACGTCTGCTCTTCCCGTGAATCCGGGGGTTCCGCGTCTTATTGGATTCTGTCTCCGGTTATGTCTGTCAGTATCCCTCCCCTCCCCCCCCCTCCTTCTTCCCTGAGTCACCTTGCCTATCTTAAGCACTCACCTGCCGCTCCTACGAACTCAACACCTTCAGCCACGACAACGGACGGTGGGTGACAGGTACCGGGTGATGGGGACGGCTCAGAGAGTGAACCACTCTTGTTGCAGTCCCCCCGACCCGCCTCGCTCCGCCCCATCTGGCCCAACCTCGTCGCCCCAACGGCCGCCGCCAGACCCCGCCCCGGGCCATGCGGGGGCGGCTGTGGTTTCGACGCGGCCCTGGGGCGGAACTCTGCCCTCAGTGGAATGCAGGACCATGTCAACACGATGCACGAGAGTCAACAGTGTGCAAAGGCAAAGTATCATCATGCAGAGAGCACAATGCAGAGGGATGGTGCGCCTTGCAGCGGTTTTAGACCGAATATTCGAAGTACCAATAGCCGGCAGCGTGCAGTACACGATGAACCTCGATGTTCGTGGTTCAACCCTGCATTGCGATTAAAAGACACTTTCATGCTGAACCAAACTCAAAACAAGTTTAGATCCATAAAATACATATAAAGCAATGAAAAATGAAAAGGCAATGAAAGAAAATGTGATCGCCCCAGCCCGCCTATAAAAAATATGCCCGACTAAATTATTATTTTATTTATAAAAGTATATGTATTTGCAGCCTAGTCAATTGGCGTGACAAAGTCCTGGTGCTCTAAACGCAACAACAACGGTCTTAAAGAGTTACTGCAGAGACTGATTTTGCTGAAACTCCATAGATTAAGACAACTTTAAAGTTCATGTTGTTTCTAATCCCTCTCTTGAAATAAAATTATGATATGTTTTAAACCTTTATTTTAGTCCTTGATCCTTGTAATTTCATGCACAATCACTTGGGAACTTAATTTTCTATTGCAAGGGTATTTTTTATGTGGATGCTGAAGTGTTATCAAATGATACCCTAGATTCTCATAAGAATAGAAATAAATACCATCCACTTCAAAAATTGAAAGGACGATCACCAATTAATCTTACTATGTGGCCTAAGTACGATAGTGGCAGACAAGATAAAATACCATTTAAATCAATAACCAGTATATGGAAGCCTGAACGTGGGTGAAGACTACATTACGAATAAATAAACATTTCATACCACATCAAACACCCTCGTAATCTTAGCCCCATAAGATAATGATTACACACTAGTCATCCACAAGATGAAACAAAATCTAACTACTAAAGTAAAGGAATCTTCGTAGGCTAGTGGAGTGTTCCGGTCATGAAATCTGGGTTCGTTTCCCGGAAGGTCCTAGGCACTTTCCAACCCCTCTCAGCAACGGCGGGCATATGCAGTATAACAGTGTTGGATTCCATCGTTAGCATATCATCAGTATAATCGAACTGATAAAGCACTGATTTCAGACTCCAATTACAATCACAGCCATTCCAGTGCAATCGACACTTCCAATGTAAGTTTACCAAGCCGGATTAAGCCAATGTGGTGAGATACAGCGGCTGCATAGTCACCAAAGGTACTATAGAAGCTGAACACTTTTAGTAGTAATTTACCACGGTCTTGGGTCACGTGCTGGACTCGTGATCGACAGCTATTACCCTTACGAATGAGAGCTTAGAAATCATACATGGCCCGATCTATGGATAATGCTACTCACACACAAACACAATTCCTTGCCCACCATAGTTGGAGTGCCGGTTCGCAGTGCAACGATGAATTTTCAGCCTAGGCGGTACTCGAATTCGGATTGTTGAATCAGCCGTCGAAAGCGGTACCACTGCTATGTTGGCATAAAAACGAGCCATCATTTTGTGGTTTCGAGATCATGCTGGGGTCGGTGAGTATGATAGTCCTTCTGGATAGATGTCGGAGTGGGTCATCTCCCCACACTCCGTCTCTGAAGACCCTTTGTTCCATGCGGAGGGTCGGGTGTTGTGTCTGTGGGCGTGGGACCCACAATTTGTTTGCACAAATAGTGAACCATTTCCCCAAATTTCTTGCACAAATAAAGAACTGAAAACCGTACTCAGCCCCGCACTCGCACAACACGGGCAAAAAAGAAAAAAAAAAAAAAAAAAAAAAAAATCACCATTTCTTTCAGGGAAGATCTATGGGGAGGATGTGATAACTGTGACTCTTCGCGCTCATGACCATCGAGTTCGTAGAAGCCATTGATCAACGACCGAAGTTGTGTTCTTCGCAGTCGACTTCGACAACGCGATCACTGTAAGGCTCCGTGACAATAAGTAGATTTGGGTATCGATGTACTGAGCAGTACAGCAACATGTGCGATAATCGCATCTGAAAAGAAACTCTCAAACTTTTGTTTCCATGACCCTTCCACACGGATTTTCATCCCTACCTGTATGTATGTATGTATGTATATTATATATATATATATATATATATATATATATATATATATATATATATATATATGCGTGTGAGAGAGAGAGAAATTCGATAGTGGTCGGCGACATCAGTCTGATAATTTTTATGGCCGTCGCGCATAGGACTCGAACCTACCGCTCTGAGGCCAAGAGGCTACCGAGACGGTGTCTCAAACCACTCGGCTAATTGGAGGTGCAAAACTCTTTGAACTCGAAATACTACTGGTTCCCGAGATTAGGAAAGATCGTTGCCTGCGACCCCAATTCCCTTTTCACCAAAGAGCCGACATGAAATCGAAGCAGGGGGTAAGGCCCGGAACGAAACACTTTCACGCTTTTCGCCATTGTAACTATGTGAGAAATTCGATAGTGGACAGCGACATCACAGAGGTAGGTTCGAGTCCTATGCGCGACGGCCATAAAAATGATCATATATATATATATATATATTTATATATATATATATATATATATATATATAATATATATATATGTACAACAATGAATGGGTCCCAGTGATTAGAGATACATTTTTAACAACCACAATGCACTTCAATTCTAAGCCATAATTAAAGTGCATTGTGGTTGTTAAATATTATATATATATATATATATATATATATATATATATATATATATATATAATATAGTTTTTCATAGAAATCATTAAACGTGGTAGAATTATTTATATCTAAATCTCGTTCACTCATAATACATATATATATATATATATATATATATATATATATATAAACATATAAATACCTTCTCTTTCACCTACCATTTGTACTTCTCTCTTAGACTTAAGTGACACCACTCATGTATATCTTACTGTTCCATACATTTGTTATACCTTTTAATTTTGTTATTAACATGTTTATTTTCTTGTCAAATTGTACCAATTTTCTTAACATTACAGAATTATCTCAACCCTGAAGATGTCTCTTTGGAGACGAAAGCTTGATTTAATAAATGGAGTACTGTGGAAATTTTGTTCTTACCTCCCAGCAGGAAAAATCCTGATCAGAAAAATGGAAAATATTAAGAAGTTGAATCATTGTCAAAATGTCGGCATGCTCCGCCTTTGTAATCCTTTGTCCTTTGTAATACACACACACGAGTGGAAGGTTGGTGAGCTAAACACAGGGAACAATTGGAGTTTTATTCACTGACCTTTCGTCCTTACCAGGACATTCTCAAAGTACTTCCAATTTCAGAAAATGAATAGCTTAAATACTTCTTCCTTGTCATGTCAATCTCCCTTCATACCCTCATCCGTTCTCTATACTTCTCAGGTGACTCCATGCAACTCCTCCCCCACCCCCGTTTTCATTCGTCCTCTTCACCTTGATGATCAAAGTGTTTGCTGCTCCTGCTAATCTTATAAACCCATCCCTATGGTTTATGCAGGGGTGGGAAGTGATGTTGGCTGCCTCCACTCTTTTCCTTTTCTTTTTCGTTAGACCTCTGTGGAGCACCTCTACCCTGTTTCAATTCGAAAGATGACCATATTGGTCAAAATGAGCCACCAGCGAGTTGGAGGTTCGGTGAGCTCTGACGTCTTTTTTGTGTTCATATGTCCG
>NC_134809.1:950000-977500 GCF_046742065.1 Oratosquilla oratoria
TCCACTGCTCTCTCCTTGAGCTTAAATCCACCAGCAAACATTATCCTTTTTTACAACTAAGAGTAACGAAATGTAGCGTAGATGAAATAACTTACCATAACGACATATGCTGGGAACGCTGATCTGAATCTGAAATGTTCATGTTATGGGAATAGAAATTAATGACATGGGTATAGTTACTACGAAGTATATGATTGTCATCTCGAGTATGTTTTGCCTCAATACTCATCCTTCATATCTAAATTAGACATACGCATATCCCGGAAGCGGTTCGAAAGCGTGAGAACAAAATGAAGATTATGAGTAGCCTCCGCCAGGCGACGCTAGGTTCGGCCGATGACGTCACCTTTGCCCTAAAAGCGTGTACTGTTGGGGCAGATATCACTGCAAGGAATCGGTGAGGAGTGTGGGATTCGAGCCCACAACTAAGCAAATATGAGACCAGCATGCTTCCGATTACGCCACCTGTGCAGACAGTAAGATGGACTCTAGATATCATGTTTATGTTACCCTTGCTGAGGATGCGCTGTGTCTTGCGACACTGCTTCTGACCCAGAGCAGTGGACAGGATGCAGGGATGACCCGTCATCCAGGAGGTGTCAAGGTAAGAGGGAGGGAGGAGGGTGGAGGGGAGTGGAATACATAGGAAATGGAATGGGTGGGAGTGGTTTCTATGCCTTTTTCTGTTTGGCTACCCCCCGTGTAGGGGGAAAAAGCCTTTGGTATATGTATGTATGTATGTTACCCTAGTCCTCGTGATCAGTTTATTAAGTTTACATAAGAACATAAGAGCAGAGAAGACTGCAAAAGACTATAAGACCTACACTATGCAGTTCCATATCCCTTACTACAGGCCATCACTATCCATAATTTATCTTACCTACTCTTAAAACAACCAATTGTTTCAACGTTCACTACATGGTTACTAAGACTATTCCATTCATTAACCACTCCGTTGGTTGGATGGCAAATTGGCAGTGTTCTATGGAAGATCGATACCTGCTGCGATCCAAATGTGGAACGTTATGTTTACAACTTGAATTTTCCAGATTGCATACAATGATCATAAAGAATATATATATGAGATGTAACTTTTTCAACTTTTCAATTCCAGTTCTCTAAATTTATTTGCATTAATGACTGGTTTAATGAGTGAATGATTGGTTAAGTTGTTGATTGGTTACTTAGTTGTACAGAGAAATTTAAATCTAAGATTTGGTCTTAAAACGTAAGTGTTTGACTTAAGATGGACCAGGTAAATCCTAAAGTTGTGTTCGGACTTGGTACTCGATCTTAGCCTTGGACCTCGAATGATGAAGACGCTTTGGAAATTACCTCACACAGACACACACACACGCGCGCGCGCGCGATGGCGCAGTGGCAGAGTTCCCGGCCGCCACTACGGCGGTCCGGGTTCGAATCCTGACCAGGGCTGAAATAACCTAAATATCGCTGCACTGCGAGTAGTTACTCCAACTCTCGTGGGTGAGTTGTGTGTGTGTGTGTGTGTGTGTGTGTGTGTGTGTGTGTGTGTGTGTGTGTGTGTGTGTGTGTGTGTGCGTGCGTGTAAGGTCAGCATTACCCACAGATCGGTCACATATGAGCTCTGAGCTTTATTACGGGAGGGAAATAGCTGTCGATCACGAGTCCAACACGTGATTCAAAACCATGTTGAATCACACACACACACACACACTATTGCAGATTAGGAGACGGGACCCAACGAGCGTTGTTATTTTCCTGTATACTATAATTAGGTAAACACACACACACACACACACACACACACACAAACACACACACACACACACACAATGCTTCAAACTCCGATAAGATATCTGAACACGAAACATTTGCCTATTCCAACTCAATAACGCAAACATTGCTTTACAAAAATCCAGATGCACGTATACTTTATCATCACTGAGGTACTAAATGCAGCTTAACGCCTGGGACAGTAATAACTTTCTTGAAATAACTAAGTATCGCTTGAAGTACTGCTACCTCCCTTCCCGTAATAAAAGAATGGAGATTTTTCTCTACAGTAAATTAACTAAGTAGATTGGGCTGACTTCCACAATATGTATAGTCATAAATGACATAAGAATCACAAGAGCAGAGTCTAGATGCACAAACGACTGCTAACGCCACGCGTGGTCCAGTATCTCTCCGAGTAGAGATAGAATATTCTTGGGTTGAAAAGTCGGTTAACAACATTACCAGGCCACCAAGTGCGAGAGAGACGAAATAAATAAACATACTTGTCAGATAAGTCAAAAGACTTCGGGATAATCTATCGTAAATCAAGACGACCAAAAGGACTACAGATGGAAATAAGAAGCTGCATCTTCTAAATCTCACGTGGACCGTGGGTGACGAGGGTGGTAGCCCTGCGGGGAACGGCAGCACTGCGGAGGGGCATCGGGACGGTGGAGAGGAGGTACAGACAGGAAATACGCGGTCAATCTGGTCGCCTACGTCACGAGCGCCGGGATATCACAAGTTTCTTCAATGCATTCCCTAAAGCACGGGAGTCCAAATGGTCGTATCAGTGTACCAACCGATGTGCGGCTAGTACGTACATGTGTTAACCTGTTTACTTGCAATGAATTATTTGTACCATTGTTCTGGCTGCCGACAGACGAATTTATTTAGACAAGGATCCCCGCCTAACCTGCATAACGTTGTTGAAGGGCGTTGATCCCATTCGGCTAGAATCGAATACTACTAAACTATACAGCGCCTCAAACAGCATTACATAAAGCATCAGTTCTCAATCATTTTTCCCTCCTGTGACTTCATCACAATAATATCACAAGACACCCATTAACTCCTCCTAGATTTCAGTTCGTAGCCTCACTTGTGAAACTATGTGAATCCCGAATCCCAAAGAGTTCCATGAACCCAGGCTGAGAACCACATACAAACGAGAGGACGAAATGTCCCAGAAACGTATCAGTAATCTTGCCATTCCGCCTCCGCATTCATCACAGCCATAAACCGAAGATAACACAGTATCGCGCTTGCCCTCTTTACGAAGTGTCAATTTGGTAGCCTCGAAAGCACTGACATCTTCAAATTTGATCAACCTTTTTCCACCAAGGAATGCAGTCCTTTGCTTCTACACACCGACATCTATGTTCTTGACCGCGGGCAGAATCGTGCGTCTGCACCCATACCCCGAGGTACCTCAGGACAGCAAAATCGGTTGATAAATCAAAAGAAACAGCAACGGCATTTTGCAACACAACACTCGAGCACCAATGGAATCTCCGTTTTTCTTTTGGGAGATCAAACGGAAATCAGGATGAAAAGGATCGAGCAGTTAATTATGGATGCTTCGTGGTGGTAGGGTTTATGAAGATGTTCTAATCACTGTGAAAGTATTCAACCGTATTTGCTTTTAAAACAAAATATTTATGTGCGTATGTGTGTTTATTTACCTAACTTTAGTATATCGGAAAGGAGCAACGTTCGTTGGGCGTTTCTTACTCTCTAATTTATCATACTTGGTGCTAATGTGTCTGAGTGCGTGTGTGTGTGTGTTTGTCTGTATCTGTGTGTGTGCGAGAGAGATAGCTTGGGACACACTTCATTTTGGGCAGCTTCATTACAGTTACTTGCATTGAATTACATAAAGTTCGCCCGTGGTTCTTGAACCGGGAACCCTAACATATCTTTCCTGAATTTTGCAAAGTCCAAAAGACTGAGCATTGCTGGTTCCTGGAGACGAGAGCCACGCCATTGTGGAACAGATCGATGCCATTCTTGGTATTCGTTGGAGGATCCTACTAAGCTGCAGGATCGGAGTGCCGAGTTCTTTGAAACCAATCGTATTGTGATTGCAACACTCAGACTGCGTGCTAGGTCCTGGAAAATCCAGAGATGTAATCCACCAAGATTTCATCTGGAGAGGCCCAGGAACAACGCGTGAGAGTATGCGATGGCAGGTTCTAATTGAACCGAAGTGTTTAGTGCCTTTGAAGACCCAGAAGAACTGTGGAATACCCCCATAATGAAAATCTGAAAGCTGTCGAGGAGTAAAAAAGCGTCCAAGTTTGAGGAGTGGTGTGGCGTCGCGTGAAGCACTACAGAATACTTAGATGAGGTCTTGCAAGATTGTTCATGGATCTGGGCCAACGTAGGGCTCTGAAACGATGGAATAGAGGTCTTGTGAAGGGATAAGGAGAGGTATGTCAAGAGAATTACCGAGAATGTCATGGACCAGGGGTGAGCAACCTTTTCAAGTGTGGGTGCCAAAATTAGACAAATATTTGATACATAGAATTCTCGTGTGCCAATGGAGTCCCAATCCGTCGCCCGGTGCATCATACAAAAGATGCTGGAAATGTATTTATTTGTTTATTTCTAAAGGTAAGTGCCGGAAAAGTCGTTAGTGTGCAACCAAGTTTCCCACGCACGCCAAGGGTTGCCCATTCCTGTCACGGACCGTTCCAATGCTATCACCTCAGGCAAGCTCACCTAGCCCTGAAGAAACTCTGCTCCAAATATGTAACCGAGGTGAGCACTGCCCGAACAGGTGATGGGCAACTAGACCGAGATGGACGTAGAACTCACTGAGACGAATGTTTTAATGAATTATAACTTTGCTGGCCTTCCGAGTAGCCAATCTCCCCTGGCTGGTGTTCTGATGATGGCTATCAATTCACCAATAGATGAAACTCCTCCTCTTAGAGAGTGTACGCTGAAGGGTGCAAAAGCTGATGTCATCTGCAACTTTAGGGTGGAATTGCAGAAACCCCGGGGATGAGACCATGATCCGTGGATTGTATAAAGCCTAGGCAACTTTATGTCCATCACCACCTATCATCCTCATCCTCATCCATAAAATGATCTAACAACCTCTTGAAACAACCAATGGTTTCAGCGTTCACTACATGTTTCCTAAATCTATTCCATTTTTAACTACAATTGCCTATTTTCTAAGTCCCATTGGCCTGAGCAGTCTTAGTTTACACCTAGTAAGCCAACAATTGATCAACCTGGCGTTAAGCGTTTTGTGAAATTCCGACGTTTTTCAACAAGGGTACCTTGCAGTTTATACTGATCTCAAGAATGCAGTTGATTCAATACACCGTTGGGGTGCTCTGGGATCTTCAACGAATCCAAGGAAATCCTGTAGGGATGACTGACCTGGACTCTGGGACTAAGCGTACTGTGAAATGTGGAAGAGGTGGGTCATGTGTGTATGTGTATATATTTATATATATATATATATATATTTATATATATATATATATATATATATATATATATGTGTGTGTGTGTGTGTGTGTGTGCGTGTGTGTGTGTGTGTGTATGTATATATATATATATATATATATATATATATATATATATTCAGGGGTGAGGTAAGGGTGCATCTTCACCTTTGTACTTTTAACACTTGTATATAATGGATATCAGAATAGTCGATCAATGTACTTACACAGTCTCCACTAAGGTCATCGACTTTGTCGATGATGCAGTACTTCTCAGAATGGTAAAGAGGCGCGAAGCTGCGCCCAGAGCGCAGACAACACGATTAAACATTTGGTACTTCTCTAACCTCTTCAAAACCTCGCATACGGTCCTAATCCTAAAACCCAACAATCTCTTCCTCATTCTCCTACAGGCCGATTTCCCTTCTTGAGTATTTTGGGAAGATGTCCGAGTGCGTCCTTTGCCGACGCCTGATCAATTACCTTTGGGGTGGGTGGGGGGAGGTCTCTTCTACGAAACTGTCAGTTTGGCTTCAGGCCAGGGGAGAGCGCAAAGGGTGTTATTTCTTCGATTGCACAATGGGTCCAGAATCCTCTGGACGATCGTCCCGGAAAGGCAATCATGGTGTGTAAGGCCGTGGAGAAGACATTCGACACTGTCTGGCACGAATGTCTTAAGTACAAAATGTACCACTTCTTCGGCTTTACCCTGCCGTTCACGCAGTTGCTCTGCAATTACCTGGATGACAGATCAATTAGGATAAAGTGGCGGGGCTGTCTGTCACAACCCTTTGTTCCCGAGACGGGAGTGCCCCAGGGTTTGGTCCTTGTCCCAATTCTCTACAAACTGTACACCAATAACATCCTATAGCCGCCCTACGCTTGTGACCAGACCCTAACTCTCTCATATGCGGACGACACCAACCACCTCAGCAGACACAAAACACTACAGGGAGCAATACACATCATGCAAGACACACTAGACAGGGCACATGCATGGGAGCAACAGTGGCGCATTAAGACGAATGTGTCGAAGTGCAAAGCTGTATACTTCCACTGCAACAGCAACAACAAAACAATTGTCTAAATACCTCTCACAATAAACAACCTATACATTCCAACTAAAGGCCCGGCCACCGTATTGGGAAGCATGCTGGACCGTGGTCTCACCTGGGGACCACACTTTCGCATTCAGAGAACAAAAGTTAAAGCTTCGCTGGGAAAGCTCAGGCGTTTCTCGACTGCGCCCATGGTCGTCAAACGTCGTCTGTACTCAGCAATGATTTGAGCGATACTGTGCCACTCTCCTGGGTTGAGCCAGATGGCGTGCACTTCAATTACTCCCACAAGTCTTCAGAACTTCGTTCTTCGATTCATCATGGACACTAATTGGAACGACTTCACAACTTCCGAATCACTACACCACGTGACCAATATTCGTCCTTTAAACCAACATACACACTGCACACCAAACACCTCGAAAGACTTGACGCCAAACACGAACATCTGGTACGCCACATTCTACAGATTTTTTGTCATCTGTGCCGTTCCCTCTACCACTGTATACTTGACCAACGGACGTTAACGTATTTTTTACCAGTTTAGACTGATCGTGACCAGATCGTGCAGAGATGTGCTGGGTCCTGTCTGACTGAGTACCACGGGCAGTCCGTCAGGAACCAGCGGCAAGCGTGAGGAAAGGTAGCAGGTGCTCAGTACACGTACTATGGCTGACTGGGATCAGTCCTCGTTGAATATATATTCTTTCATCCGATGTACTGTAGTCATGCTTCCTTTCGTTTCGCCGGCAAAGCGGTTCCACTACTCCAGGAAGTCTGTTTCGTCGGTAGTGACTCATACATTATATGTATATTCCATTGTATGTACACCCGCACAGATGCAGCAACCCTCTATGCGTGGCACACACACACAAGCACATCGCAACCATGAAACACGACCACACGGATAAACATCTACATACGCTATCTCTCCTACAGAAATTAATTTCGTTTCTAACTTCCCCCCCTACTGAATGCTCTCATTTCAGTTTACTTACCACTGAAAATATTTTCATCTTTCTGACTATACCTACAACTTAACCTCCTTTCCTAACTTTGTTGGTTAAGATCCTGAATAAAATACCTTACCATTAGTGAAGCGGGCCTTGAATTCCGGTGGTCTCTTGCCCATGCCTCCTTATGCACGGCACAAAAACTCTAATAAATATCCCTTGAGGAACTTAGCCCTCTTTTAAACACAATTATCTTTATATTTTTTTCTACAGACTTCTCTTCTCCCACAAACACTGATCCCGTGCAAGTGGGTGGACTTTTCTAGGTAGTCCATGGCCCACCTCTGTCCTACGCGCTTAGACTGTTGGGAAACGGAGAGTGCAGGGACACACTAAACAGACCATATGCATGGGAAACAGTGGTGCATAGATGAATGAAGCGGAGAGGAGTGCAGGATTCGAACACATAATCAAACGAATGCGAGGTCAACACGCTACCGATTACGCCACCGACACAGTCCTAGCCTCCGTACTTCTCACGGGGTCTTTGAAAATCCTGGCTGCAACTCTCAAATATTTTTTCAGGAAGGAGAAACCGGTGAGACTTGGGCTCTCTTGGACTGAGACCAAGGTCCAGTCTTTTGGAAGCTAATTGAATGGTTCAATTCAGTCTGCCCATGCATAATACAAGGACACATAGGATCTAGAAAGCTTCATAACGTACCCCTGTTATATATTGGAGTGCATAGCAGTGATGGGTCATTTCTGGAAGTCCTTCACAAGATTATGTCCGATTGTGCTATGGACTTAAGTATATGGCGTTGTCGACATCTGTGCAAGAGAACTAAAATCCAACTCTCCAAGCCGCCTGTAGTTCTTGCTTTACTGTACAATTGTGAGACGTGTACAGTGAATGCTGATTTGAATAGACGTCTCGATGTCTTAGTACAAACAATCAATCAATTAATTAGACATTTCAAGTCCACTGCTGTACAAAGGCCTCTCTCAGACCATTCCAAAGAAGCACATTTGTTCCAACATTGCTAACCCGCACCTGCAAATTTCTCTATCTCGTTTCTCCACCCTAATGTCCATCTTACACGTTGGTCTTATCACCAAACCAGCAACTGTTCCAAGACTCTCAGTTACCTACATCATTCCGAGACCGTAAAACTCAGTTATATGGTCACACGCTTCCCCGATGAAGATCCCACTGGGTTATCTCGACAAGAGACAACGGTCGGTGGAGGAGACGAAGAGAGCGACGCCCACAGATCTCGCGGCCGGAGCAGGTCGATCGATCCTGCGGTGGACTCCTTGAAACCGAAGGCCTGCTCGAGGAAACCGTTGGGGAATGGCGTCAGTGAGTGTGGGTGAGGCGACGCGACCCCTGGCGTATGTTCCCCATTGATAAGGATAATTTATACTCGAGGGGGGGGGGGAAGTCAGGGGCTTGTTCTTCCGATGATAAAAAACTTTCTGGAGAAAAACACGAGTCCAGAAAAGAGAGAAAAAAATACTGTCGTCATGCGACTTTATTCAAGGGAAAACTCTTCACACACACACACACACACACACACACACACACATATATATATATATATATATATATATATATATATATATATATATATATATATATATATATATATATATATGCAGAAAGATCACTAAAATAACACGTGATCTACAATTTTTTTCTGGTAACCACTAAGGGAATCGGAAAACAGTAATTCCCAAACGCTTTCGTGTTATTCACATCTTCACACACACGCACACACACACACACACACACACACACACACACACACACATACATACATATATATATATATATATATATATCCGAGAGTTGACACCTTGACGTGGTGGATAGGCTTGACAATCTTAATGACTACAAAAGCTATGTCGATAGAGAGAAAATCTCTGCAGGGTCATCCATATCGATCAGGTTTTGTAAGAAAGATCAGACAAAGAGCAGCTCACACGCACAGTCGCAGGACCCACTGCTAATTGGCACGTGAGACTTTAATGCTAAAGTAAGGAAGAAGATAGATGAGATTTGCATTGGGAAGTTTGGAGTAGGTGAAAGAAATGAAAGAGGCGAGATGTTAGTCAATTTTGCAGAGAACTACAACATGAGGATAATGAACACTTTCTTCCAAAAGCGTGTAGGTCGTAAATAGACGTGGAGAAGTCCAAATGGAACAACAAAGAACGAAATAGTCTTCATATTAGATGAGAACAAAAGCGTTAACAATGTTACGGTCATAAATAAAGTAAACATAGGTAGTGACCATAGAATGGTAGGTTGCACAGCTAAATTCAAATTCAGAGCCGAGAGAAATAAACTAATTTTGAGAAAGAAAATCAGCCTTGCAAAGGTTAAGGATAATAAGAAATTTCAGTTAGATATTAAAAATAGATTAGAAGCTCTAAAAACAAACGAGGACACCGTGGGAAATATTAATTTGAATTTAGTGAATACCATTAGGGAATCGGCAGAGAAAGTAGGAAGTACAAAAAACATTAGAGAAAACAAATACTCTAAAGCTACAAATGACCTAATTAAAAGAAGAAGGACCATGCAGATTAAAAGCAGGAGAGACGAAATAGAAAGAGTAGAACTAAACAAGCTTATCAATAATAGGCAGAGATTAGAGAAAAGAAAGAGAAACATGGATGAAATAGAGGAAACTATTTGGAAAGGTAAAAGTATTAAAGGGACCGAGCGCAGACATACTTTAGGAAGACAGAAAATGGTATGTTTGAAATATAGGAATGGAGAAATCATTAAATGCAGGGACAGAATGGTAAAAAGAGTAGAAGAATTTTACCAAGAACTTTACTCGTCGAAGACCATACTCGAGTCAGTAAATTCATGTGTAGACGTTAGTAGTGTATCAGAGATTACAAAGGAAGTAGAAATTGCTCTAAAAACTATGAAAAGAGGAAAAGCACCTAGGGGAAGATGGTATATCGATAGATCTGTTGAAAGACACAGGAAAATTAGTTCATATTAGATCAGCTCAGTTGTACACACAGTGCTTACGTCAAGAAAGCGTTCCTGAATCGTGGTGCAATGTTATAGTGATTTTGCTTCACAAAAAAGGAGATCAGAAGGACCTTAGTAACTATCGACCGATAAGCTTGCTATCAAATGTATATAAAGTATCCTCCAAGATCCTTACAAATAGACTAAGTCAAGT
Source organism: Oratosquilla oratoria (assembly GCF_046742065.1). NCBI lineage: Eukaryota > Metazoa > Arthropoda > Malacostraca > Stomatopoda > Squillidae > Oratosquilla > Oratosquilla oratoria. The sequence continues at coordinate 960,443 of NC_134809.1, forward strand.
TTTAGATGGAAACCAACTAAGAGAACAGGCAGGCTTTAGGAGCAGATACTCAACTCTAGACCATTTGCAGGCGATAAACCAACTAATCGAGAAAACGACAGAATACAATATACCCCTGTGTTTAGCTTTTGTAGATTACTTTGACTTTGACTCGATAGAACAAATAGCAATACTAAACTCGTTACGCAAACAGGGTACAAACGAACAGATCGTAAGAGTTTTTGAAAAGATCTATGCGAAAGGTACTGCTATAATTTGACTACATAAAGATACAGAAAAGAGCAAGATCGAGAAAGGAGTACGGCAAGGCGATACGATTTCACCCAAATTATTTACAGTTTGTTTGGGAGATATTTTCAGAAGATTGAGTTGGGAAAAGAAAGGTTTAAAGATTAATGGCGAATATTTGAATCACCTAAGATTTGCGGATGACATTATTCTTATTTCAGAAAGAACAGAAGACTTTCAAGATATTCTGAGTGATCTAAACAAGAAAAGTCTCGAAGTAGGTTTAAAATGAATAAGAGTAAAAACAAAGTAATGTTTAACACGAAAGTTCAAAGTAAAGAGATTGAAATTGATGGTGAGTCTTGAAGAAGTTGAGGAGTATAATTCTTTAGGACAGATGGTGAAAGTGACGAAAGATCATGATAATTAAATAAAAAGACGCATTACAATTGTTTGGAAAGTGTTTCGTAAATATAATAAAATACTGAGAGGCCCTCTACCTCTATGTTTGAAACGTAAAGTTTACAATCAATGCATTCTGCCAGCAATAATCTACGGGTGTGAGACTTGGAAACTAACGAAGGCGATGGAAGCAAAACCAAGGACTGCACAGAGGAGAATGGAGAGGTCAATGATGGGAATAACACTGAGAGACCGAAAGAGATAGTTGGGTGAGAGAGCAGACTAGAGTGAAAGATGTTGTGGAGGCGGTAAAGGAGAGGATGTGGAATTGGATAGGTAAGTTAGTGCGAACGACTGATGAACGATGGAGCAAGTGTGTTACTTAGTGGACGCCGCGAGATAGGAAGCGTGGAAGAGGGAGACCAGACAGAAGGTGGAGAGTCGAGATCGAGAGTTTTGCAGGAGTGACGTGGCAGAGGATGGCGCGGTCGTGTGAATCACGGAATGCTATGAAGGAGGCCTTTGTTCTGCAGTGAACTCAGGATGGCTGATTTAATTATGTATATAATATATATATATATATATATATATTATATATATATATATATATATATTGTCAGGCGATTATAAAACTTATATTGAAGGTGACAGGCGTCACTCAACTTCTGCGACGTTTCGCCTTCTTAAGGTCCGAGTTCGCATCTCCGGACTGCTGACCCAGCAACCGTTGCCAGATGCATAATAACACATCAGCATAGCGTCTTCACTAGGATAGGCAGTCACATGTCTAAAACCCATGGACAGATGCACACGCACACACACACACGCGCGCGCGCGCGCGCACACACACACACACACATACACGCACTTATGGCAGCAACTATCTAATCATTTAGTTAGCTTTGATGGTCCTCTACAGGATAGCCGGTTTACCCTTTGCTGGTAACGATACAGCCTTTGTGTCTTGTCCCATGATGTCTTCTTTCCGCTTGGCAAGGTTGTATGCATGGCGTGAAGGGCATGAGATGCAAACGTCTCTCTCTTTCTCTTTCTCTCTCTCTCTCTCTTTGGGACTACGCACACGCCTTGGATCGACCGTGGTCGCCAAGAGTGACAAAAAAAAAAGGGACCACACGGAATATGGTGATGTCCATCTTATTTCTTGCCGAGGGAGGTGCCACAGAGATGAATAAAGTCGCCTAGTGACAACCAGAATAAGAGAGAGAGAGAGCTACACCACCAGGTACGGAAGGAGTTAATACATAGTTTTACCTAGAAACCTTCCACATTGTATTAATGATTAAAAATAATAACGAGAAAATAAAACAAAATTGAATAAAAATAAAATATATGATGAAATAACATATTGTAAATTTAAATTAAATAAACAAAATATACTAAATAAATTATCAAATAAATAAGTGTATCAACTAATGAATAAATAAATTATTAAATAAGTGAATAATAACTGCTTAAATAAACACATGAATAAATATTTGGATAAATTAATCAAGAAATAAAGAAATAATCTATACCAGTTCACCAGATGAAGTCATTCCCCAGAACGTTTTTTTTTTTTTCTTTTCTTTTTTTTTTTTTTTACATCCAAACCGAGCCACTTAGGACAGAAACCCTCACGATTTTTAGTATTTATTTGACAATAACCAGCGCTTCTATCCAGTGGGACAAAATCCCACCGAAGAGTTGTAGAGTTGGCACCGGGATTTGAGGGGCATATCGAATGCGTGCTGGTCTCGCATCTTCCTAGCTGAAGGTTCGAGTCCCGCTTTTCTCTCCGATTCCCAAAAATGACTCCTTACCTTAACAGTCCAAGTACATAGGGCAAGGATGACTGCTTTGGCCGCAGCTACTCAGCGTCTTCTGGCGTGCGTAACTCATTTTCGGCTACCCCTTAATAAGGGGGAAAACGCCTTATGTATGTATGTAGCACAACACAAGGGTAGTATAAATATGAAAGTTATCAAAGTTATCAACATTCTTCGACGGAGAATACTTCCCAACAATAAAATAACTGTTTATGCCTCTGGTCCGTAGGGGTGTTATTAAGGTCCTGAAGATGTCCAATGCAGTGGGCACCCCACACGGGGAACTAAAGGCGTGAAACTGGACGAGATTGGTTACAAAGTGCAGCGACTTCGTCCGTGAGTTTTCTTCCTTGCGTTCCTCAGCCGAACACAAGAACCGAAATCAATACGTTTGGAGAGGGGCAAGACACACAAGGAAAAAAACTCGGAGACCTCGAGGACATGATAGTGACGTTGCATAGATCAGTATTTTTCAACCCCTTGGAGTGCCGCGGACTCATAATGATCCGCAGAAACCTGTCCAAGGGTCTGTAGGACGGGGAGTTTGCCATTTAGAAAGCCTAATTATTCTGATTTTCTTAGAAATCAAGTTTATTTGGTTTTCCCATTTCATACATGGATTTCATATTTCTACAAAGAAAACAATCTAATGTTAAACACCAATTCCTGTGAAAAGAATTTCTTTTATAAACAATTCTTACACATGTAAAATGACTATATCCTATCTAATCCCGTATCAAGGCTGAGTGGGAGCCTTTGCATCCTTCAACCTAAGCAACTTCTCTAACTTTATAAAAAAAAAAAAAAAAAAAAGCAGAACGGGCCACGGTTTTATCATTCACGAATATTTTAGTTTAAGCGGTTAGGACTACTTGTTTCCACCATTCTATATACTAGGACCAAACCGTTGCTTTACTCTTGTAAGTTTAGGCCTTCATATACAGGACAATGTGTGTGTGTGTGTGTGTGTGTGTGTGTGTGTGTGTGTTTCATAACCCCCATACTCCTATGAGTATCTTACAAGTGCAATACGAAAAAAAAAATCTGCTTTGGTGGCACCTTGCAATTATGTGTTGTATTTATCCATTACCTTTAGCCACTGACCCCCGAGTTTGCTAATTCGCCATATTGAGACGCATTGCACACCAACTCAGCCCATGAATGTACAATGCAGTTGCATGTAGCGGTTCCTAACTCAGCCTCCTCCTCCTCCTCCTCCACCTAATCATACGCCATGTTCCGCCAGATACTCCCCTGAAATGCTCAGATCCACAATACCATACTGGATGAATCCGGTATACACCACCATGCTCTTCTGTCACAACCGGGACGGCTACATCCCCGGTGACCCTGTTCCTTACGTCCTGGCTACCCTCAGGCTATTTTATTCATTACATTGGCACCCGTTGATAACGAAAGGATGTGGTGAGATTGTATGGACGTCGCACTGTTATGGGACGTTGTAAAGATCATTAACCCCAGAGCAGCCATGTAGAGATAAGCTACCCCACATTTCCCATAAATGAAATTGTAAATATCAATCGGCCCAACAGTGACGATAACTTATTTTAAGTTAGGTTAGGCTAGGTTGTGTTTGTTAGATCAGCCACCCTAAATATTAGCTTGTAAAGATAACGTTCGGTACTTTTTTTCAATGTCACTCCCACGGGCTTTCAGGACGTATGGTGGGTGTTAATGGAAGACACCTTGCAAGAGATAAAGTATTCTGAGGTTGCTGATGTACAACGACCGAGTCATGTAGCGTGGCAAGGAGTTGCGTGACGTTGGAGCGCGATAGGTATGAGCAGCAGTATGATGTCGCATAACAATAGCTCCAATGATAAGGCGTACCGCAAAAAGACCTTCCCAGTACGTTCAATATCCACAAGTACTAGGCGACCCATACATATGAATCAAAATTACCAAGACTGTAAATTTCATTATATCAACGGCCAACACACCTAATAATCCCCTACATAACACCAAATATCACTAAAATTCGAACGATTTCAATGTCTCCGAAATATCTCCGAGATGTTTCCGACTTTTAGTATATCCCGCCAGGGGCGCTAGTAAGCGTTTCGTGATGTGCGTCGGGACGCTGGAGGGAGGGGAGTTAATATGGAGGGGTATGGAGTGGTCTGTCCTCCTTATTAACAAATTCCGGATATCGTTACGCTCCCTGCCCCCGTGGACTGATGTCATCATCGCATACGATTCATTCAGGAACTTTTTAACCCAGAAAGGAACAGGAAAAAGGTAACTATGATACACAGAGCAAACACGCGTAACGTCTGACTCGCCTCCCAACGGCCATTGGTGACTATATTTCGCCACGTTTACAGAACGAGGGAGACTCGATAATGCTTGCACTGCGTTTCTGGCCGCGTTTGGTGTGGGCGCGATTATTAATCCTGTACACTGGATCTTTCCTCATTAGAAGAGGATATGCAGAGCTGGGCGCGTTACCGCCGGACAGGTAGTGCGTTACCGAAAAATCTGTGGTGCATTTCCATCAATACGTTACCGATATATATATATATATATATATATATATATATATATATATATATATATATATATATATATATATACATGTATACACACACATACGCAGTAATGCGGACCGCCCTAGGGTAATTAAAATTGGTAACGCATTGACGGAAATGCACCCCAGATTTTTCGGTAACGCGCCCAGCTCTGGCGATATGACTGCTGTGTATCAATGAAAGGGGCGGATGAAATTCACGCAATTCTATGGAATAAAGAAGGTGAGGAGCCTATGCCAGGAAGCGCTGAGTAGCTTCTGCCGAATCCATCACCTTTCCCCTATGCGCTTGGACTGTTGGGGTAGGTAGTAATCACAGCTGGGAATTGGAGAGAAGTGCGGGATTCGAACCCACAACTAAGCAAACACGAGACCAGCACGCTTCCGATTACGCCACCAGAGCACAGTGATGGAAGAGTGACAAAAGGCTAGGAAAAAAATGAATAAATAATAAGTTTAAACACCAATGCATCAGTTTATGAAACAAGTGAAAAGAGTGGAAAATCGAATAAAAATTAAATAAAAAATTACAGATAAGAGACAAAGAGTATATCACGACTGTAACTATTTTCCTGTAAGATATGTTTAAGCCAATACACGCACACAAACACAAATTACTCATGCATGTGATGATAGACGGTGCCCCTCACAGAGGACTTTGTATCGTGGAATTTGATTAACCATACCCTTGGTTCAATTTCGCCGGAGGCAGGATTCGAACCACCATCCCTCTCAACCTTCGCCGCAAGTAACGACACCCTAACCCGCTCAGCCAGCATGTAAGCATTGAAATCACTGGGGGTGGTAAATTGAACTTGTCATAAGGTCAAGTTTGTAGAAATAACATCATTTAGAATTAAAACTACATAATATATCAGCATATATACTTAACAGAGAACATAATAATAAAATTCGATGAGTAATGAATGCAAAACATGCGATAACAATGTTTCCTTCTTTACAATTTCCAGAATTTCAAGCTACTTGAGCGCCCTGAAGAAGACCTACCCGTTCTGACATCGAAGAGTTCATATCTTACTTAATCCAGGTTTGAACAAGCGTCACCCCGTTCGTGAGAGCAAATCCCGTGTCCTAGGAAAGCGTGTGTTCATCAGAACTAGTGTAACCACTGATTGCCCTTCCCCCACTCCTCACCACCACCCGCCCCTTAGGCCTTAATTTTTTTTTTTTTTTTTTTTTGGGGGGGGGGGGTTACGGGCACCATGCCTTCCCCTTAGGTCAGAGAATATATATATATATATATATATATATATATATATATATATATATATATATATATATATATATATATATATATATATTGAATTTCTCAAATATATATATATATATATATATACAGTATATATATATATATAGTGAGTTTTGTTTCATTTATACCTTATCACTGGCCAGGCTGATGAGCACACAAGCTATTGTATATACCAAGCTTTGCACGTTTTGTACAAACAGCAGGACAATAATTTTTTTTTTCTTAATACCTCTATCGATATACCAGCGCTAGTCGGCAGTTCGGCAAAAAAAGAGGACTTCGCAGGTTTTTACTTTATTTTGATTTCGAGTTTTCCAACATCGGCGGGGCCGTAACCCAAAGAACAAAACGAAAAAAAGTCAGGCCTTGAGATAAAACTAAGAACACACAAACAAAAATCCACCCGATTCTGGGTCTGCCGCCACGTTGTTGTTGATATGGACTGTATTTGACCAGCGTTTCTATCTTTGTGGACAATCCCGGTCTACCTGCAGTGGTCTTTGGCATCTTTGTGAGGAAATACAGTGCCCAGTGGATTCGTGGCAAGCTACAGAAGCTTCAGTCTTCTTTCATAACAAACACTACACCTCCATCGACATTATCCCCAATCACCATCAACCCCACCCGTTCCTGGTATGTGGTAAGGACTTCTTAAGTTTAATGTGGTCGGTATTAGGGAGTTTAATAACATTCCGACGGACCAGTATTTTATTATTATCATCTTTATTTTGTTCATTTATTTGTTTGTTTGTTTATTTTTTATAGTTGGGGACTATTCTTTCCAAAATAAAAAATAAACAACTGCTATCCCTCCGTCCTGCTACCATCCTTAATTATCTCCTATAACACCTCTAGGACACTCTGTACAACACTCTCCCGAAGAATAACAGCACTGATTGTTAATGAACTACCGCCGCAGTTACCACTACCAACGCCTTTTTCGCATGCTGGCGAGAGAACCAAACCAGGCATTGACTCGGGCAGAGTACAGAGCGAATCTATCTTCCAGGTTGTAATGCTCCCTCCGGGGCCCGCCCACAGTCCGTTAATCCGTTACTATGGCAACGACGATTAAAAAAAAAAAAAAAAAAAAAAAAGTAAAAACAGAACAGTCAGTTTTTGTTGATCTTTTCAATATCACAACAAACTATATTTATGTTCTGCATATGACACGATTTTCTCTTTCGTTTGTCATTTTCCCACATTCGGTTCAACAAGCCAGAGCAGAGCAGAGAGGGGAATGACTAAGAGACTATTTAGTATTTCGTCTAAATAACCCGGGCTTCTATTCCTGGGAGGTGGACTCATAACGATGGCAAAGCTTAAAGGATGATAGTAAACCGAAGGGATAGAAAGTTAAAACCAGAAGTTAAAAGTTAAAGTAGAAGTTAAAAACCAGCATTCTCATCAGAGAATTATTCTTCCATCATGAAGGAATATTGCGGGACTAAAGACATGACTGAATAAAACGTATGGTTAGTAGTCAGTACTCCATACGGATGCAAAGTATGGAGCATCTTCGGTTCATTTCACACGTATCGACTTTTCGCCGTTCGACGACCACGACATAAAGTCGTCCTCTAAAATAACCACAGGTGTCTATGGACACTTTCACATGTTACGACCATGACCACGTGTAAAGTCGCCCATAAGCACCCATGGTTACTTGAGAGCACGGCGTCGTGTCGTGGACGGCGCACGGCGAAGTGTCAATACGTGTGAAACAAACCTTCGGTAATGATAACACTCCAACGACCTCGCTCAGGGAGAACACCGTATGCCACCCCTACGGACCAAAGTAACGTAATTTAATGACAGACTCGTCACCACTCGAAAAAATATTGGTTACTTCCTCCTTAAATACTTTTTTTACGACTTCCATGCCTCCACCTCATCGGCGCCATGGAAGACCAGGTAGAGGTAACACACAAAGACATACCCACACCCACCCATCTCATACTTATAGTCTTCTGATCTTTAGTCCTCTGTCCACTGCCCGGATTAGAACCAAAAACAACAACACTTCAGTAACATGATTGTATACTTTATATGTTTAGTTCTCCACGACGTAAGGACACTGCCAAGTTGGAGAGACATACTTTCATCCCTCTGGGGTTAAGCCACCAACTGACCTTAATTCGTCAGAAGACCTCTCCGGGTGTCACCTTACGAAGGACCTGTTCACCTTAAAACTCATCCCTTTCGCTTCGCTCTCAACCCCCCCCCCACTCCCCCATCTTCCACTATCCACCGCATCTTTTCCTCCCCCGTCCCCCTTGCCCTCTCTCTCTCCCTATCTCTCTTCTTCCCCTCTTCTCTCTCTCTCTCTCTCTCCTTCCCCTCCTCTTTCTCTCCTTCCCTCCCCCTCTCTCTCTCCTTCCTCTCCTCTCTTCTTCCTCTCCCCTCTCCTTCCTCTCCTCTCTCCTTCCTCTCCCCTCTCCTTCCTCTCCTCCCCCCTCTCCTTCCCTCCCCCTTTTCTAACCTCCCCTACCTCTCTTTCCTTCACTCCCGCTCCCTCCCCCTCTCTCTCTCCAGTCTTGAACAAGAGGTTTCCAAACCGTTCTGGCTCTTTATCCACATAAAATATAACACATCAAGCCTGTTACTCCCGTTCATAATAATGGGTCAGTATACATAATCATTCAATCACCCAATCAATCAATGCATAGGGTAAAATCATGTTCATTTGTTCGATAGGTTCGTTCGTCTTCGAATATACATAATATTTTATACATTATGGTACACTACTATATCGTGAAGCAAGGTGTAGCATTGTTTTCTTAATTACTTGAACTCCTCTCTCTCACTCTCTCTTCGTTACCCTTCCATAATCACCATATCACCTCCCAGGATAGTAACCTACCATCTTATTTCGAGAACAGATGCCATCGTCTGCCTTATGTCATCGCTTCCGATCTAACTTTCGTCCATACCAGAGCTTGGGAATTGGGTAGTGGACCCTGAGAGACCGAAAGAGAGCAAGTTGGGTGAGAGAGCAGACTGGAGTGAAAGATGTGGAGCCGATAAGAGACGAAGATTGGGTGGGTAAGTTAGCGCGAACGACTGATGAGCGATGGAGCAAGTGCGTTATTGAGTGGACGCCGCGAGATGGGAGACCAGGCAGGGGGAGAGACGAGACAGAGAAGTTTGCGGGAGTGACGAGGCAGGGGTTGGCGCAGTCGCGTGAGTCGTGGATAACTATAAAAGAGGTCTTTGTTCAGCAGGGGACTCAGGTTGATAAGTGGACTAGTGGATGATAAGACAAACAAAACAGTGTATCATAAAAACCAGCATTGCCACCTTGGAGAATATCCCTGTGTCACAGAGGTGGTGGAGATTTAAGGCGTGTAGCAGAACAGACTTAGAAAGTGATCAGCTCTTTCTTTATGAAGATTAGTCTTATATTTTAAAAGAATACGGCGTGATTCTGGTCCGTAGAGAAGCTACTAAATTCCCTAAAATATCGACCACATAAAACTAGCAGTCAGTGTCATGGGGTGTTAAAATTAACAGTATAGGTTGTGTGAAGCGACATCCAGATTGTGAAATATAACCTTTAAGAAGACGCTCGTAAGACTCAGTAATACCTTTACATCTTATATTCACCATTCACCATCACACTTTCTCGAAGTGGGAAGTGAGAAATCCCTGATAGGGCCTGTCAGTTTGTTTGTTTTTTTTACCGATGTGTGGGTTGCCTCCCCGCCTGACCTGGGCTGTAGGGAACCAACGCAAGCACGTAGCAGGTCCCGGGAATCGAACTCACGACCACCTACTCATAAATTCGACAAAGTATCCACTAGGCTACCGTACGACCCCAGTTTATACCTTACTGTCATACAGTAACTGGACACTTGAAAAAATTACTTAGTATTTTTTACATCCTTGTTTACATTGATAAAATTCGCTGGCCGAGCGGGTTAGAGCGTCGCTACCTGCGGAGGAGATCGAGGTGACGGCAGTTCGAACGCTGCCGCCAGCGAGTTGGACCAAGGGTAGTTTACTAAATTCCACGTTACAAATTCCTCTATAAGGGACACCGTACTAACTCCCTGATAGTGAGAGTTCGCGACGTTAAACTGAAGCATCAATGAAATTCGATAAAGATTATGGCACAAAAGCAACGAAGATCACACTGATACTTGTTCACCACCATATTTCTCTCGTTTAAGTAGTTCCGTTTTTTTTTTCTTTGTTTTCTTTTTCGTCTTCTCTGTTTTCGTTGCCATTGTAACCAATGACCCCTTGATTTTGGATAATGAGCAAAATGAGTCATTAGTGAATAATAAATTACTTTATCTCTGTAAAAATTAGGCACTATTGTGATTATATCCACCTACAAGGGGATATTTACTTTCTTGAGGGCATGGAGATGCTGAAATGAAATACATACATATGGACATACATGCATATATACATACATACATATGCACAAATTTCACAAGTCACTAGGAAAAGGAAAAACACACGGAGTCCGAGCGCTTTCGTGATATATTCACGTTATCAAGGAGTACTCCTTGATAATGTGAATATACCACGAAAGCGCTTGGACTCTGTGTGTTTTTCCTTTTCCTAGTGGACTCTGCATACATACAGTACATACATACTTAGGTGATATAGCCCAAGCTAGAACAGAACATGGATTCAAATATAAATATGATAAATGGAAATCAAGGATATAGACTAAGAAGTGTACATGAATTTGAGGCTAGGTATGAAAAAAACTGAAGAGTAGGAGACGGGACCTAGCGAGCGTTGCCTCTTGTATACTTCAAATAAAATACAACTAGATAAATAAATACATGCATGCAAACTTACGTATATCATATATAATTACTACACACCAGAGGCCTATGAGCTACAAAGCGTTAATATATATATATATATATATATATATATATATATATGTATACACACACACATAGGTTTTTTTTTTTTTTTCTTATAATGGAAGTAGCCGAGTCAAAAGGCACGTGCCCACTCCCACCCATTCCACTCCCATCCACCACCCTTTCCTCCATCTCATCTTAGCTCCTCCTGGATGAAGGGTCATCCCTGTATCCCGCCCACTACCCAGGATCATAAGCAACGCACCAAGACACAGTATATCCATTGCAATGCCGCTTGACTTAATCAGCGACTCCTTCCTCCTCGTCCTCTCATGCGACAACCACGGTGTTTCCATGGCTGCGAAGTCTGCGCGGGAAAGTGGCAAGGATTTCGACACAAGGCAAAGGATGGGTCTCAGGTTCACCTCCCAACTAATGAATTGGAAAATGGATCACGTTACTTCTGCAGCGCCTCCTCATTCTTTCGTCTTGGTGAATGATGCACTCACTGAGTTGCAATGTTGGACCCATGCAGTGTATAGATTTCCTTATTAACGTTATGTAGCCCTTGTGCATCATTTGGTGTGCTCTGTATGTATGCATGTGATTCACCATGGTCTTGAATCACGTGTTGGACTTGTGATCGATAGCTATTTCCCTCCCGGAAAAGAGCTCAGAGCTTATATATGACCGATCTATGGGATACTGTGAGACCTTACACGCACACACATGTATGTATGTATATATGTATGTATGTACGTATGTATGTATGTATGTATGTATGTATATATGGTAGCCAGGTACCATTCATTCAAGCTGGAAAAAAGGGTTGTCTGTGTATGGAAGGAGAATGGACACCGGCAAGACTACACTAATTACCATGGTATTACATTGCTTAGTGTGCCGGACAAGGGGCTCACCCATCTGTTCTTTGGCGCAGGTTCCTATCTGCTAAAACGACAGAGTCGTTATGTATCTTTGTAATCAGAGTAACATATCACCCAGTCATAGAGTACGGTGCAAGAAACTCCCACCCAACCCCAAACCCCAACTGGTATCATAATCAGTGTATATCAGTATCTACATAGAGGACACAAGACTATCGGCGGTATTCTTTAAAAGAAAAGAAAAATATTTCCTTATATAAATTTTTTATAAATCCTTGGAAGGAAAAATTTTTACAAGGATTTTTTTTAAGAATAACACTACAAGATTCTTACGGTGGTATTCTTACAAATTCTTTATCAATCTTTCTCTTCCAAAGATTTATATAAGATTTATACAATGAAAGATTTTTTTTAAGAATACCACCGTTTGATCGTGTCTCCTAGTTTCTCTTTAGCTCAGCCTCGAGTATCACAGACTTCTACCTATGATACGACGAATAAAAGACAAATAATCGATCGAGTCTCTTCTTTATCATTTTGTCACATTCTGACACGAAACAGCGAAACGTTTGACATCTGTCCATCTTACAGCAGTGGTTCACAGGAAGGCGTGATGAGGATACGAAGGGGCGTGGCATCATCTGCTCAAAAGCATTGTTTAATAATAATGAAATCTTCCCAAGAACAAGTATCTGTCGTGACATGCGTACAAAGTATAATTTTGTCAGACCAACACGTCTTCTATATCATACATAATTATACATAACATATATGATATATAATTATATATGACACATAATCACATATAATATATAATTTCATACAAATACGAAAAAGGCGTGGGGGAAGGGGCGTGCGGGTGTGGTGGAAGCAAAAAGTGGGCGTCATTATAAGATAGTTCGGGAATCACCGATTAGTAAAACTCAACTACAAAACACCTGATGACATCCGCCTTCACGTGTCGACAAAATGTACCTTTGAGGCATCTCTACTTTAATTGGTCGACAGGTTCATAAAATTGAGTTGAAATGCGATTGCGAATGTGAAATGTATCTGTCAGAACGATGAAAGTCTTCAGGGACAGACTGAACGTTGGAAACAACTCCTGAAACAAGTCAGAACGAGATGATGAGCTGACAAGCCCGAATCGTCGTTGGCATCTTCGTCAAGGAGGTCATGGTTTCGGTCTTGTCTGTTAACAACTTTATATATATATATATATATATATATATATATATATATATATATATATATACATATATATATATATATATATATATATATATAAACAAACGTGGACGTATTCTAATTATATTTTATTTGTTACTTATTTTAGTATATACATATATATATATATATATATATATATATACATATATATAATAGTGTCTACAGCTTATTAATAACTAACCTATTATGGACCCCTAGATTACTTTTGATCTATGTTTGGACATTTAAGCACTTTGTTGTGGCAAATACCTCACGATTTTATTCAGCTGAGGAATCTTAAAGAGAAAGAGAGAGAGAGAGAGAGAGAGAGAGAGAGAGAGAGAGAGAGAGAGAGAGAGAGAGAGAGAGAGAGAGAATGAGAGTAAATTTTATTCAACTCAAGTATCCTTTTAATAAAAAAAATAAAAAAAACAGATAAAAAAGGGTGCTATGCCTCTCATTCTCAACCCTTCAACCAGGAATTGATAAATATTTCCATTCTGAAACAATAAACCATTTCATTTAACTGCATGGGGGAGGGGGACGGGGGGAGAAACCCCGGGAATAATGGGGTGAAAACTAGTTGAGATCATCAATCGAGTAACCCGGTTCATTAACTGAGTTCTGGTTAATATCGAGTTATCATATTGGTTTGGGGTTTAACTCCCTCATTTCCACTCCCACTCCCACCCCCACTCCCACCCCATCCCCCAGACTGAGTGTATTAAGAACACGGTTAGTTTCTTGGTGTTTGTGGATTTTATTAAGTCTTCATTTTTCATTATAATTAAGCAGATATTTCATGGAAGAAAAGGAAGAGGATGTGAAGGAGAGGAGAAAGAGGAGGAGAAGGAGGAGGATGGGAAGGATAAGTAGGAAGATGGTACGGATAAAGAATAGTAAGAAGAAAAGGAGAAAGAGGAAGAGGATGGGAAGGAGAAGGAGAAGCTGAAGAAGGAGGAGGATTGGAAGGAGGAGGAGAAGCTGGAGAAGGAAGAGGATGGAAAAGATAAGTTGGAAGAGGGTAAGTAAAGATAAAGAGGAGTAAGATGAAAAGGAGAAGGAGGAAGAGGATTGGAAGGAGGAGGAGAAGCTGGAGGAGGAGGAGGAGGATGGGAAAGATAAGTTGGAAGAGGGCAAAGATAAAGAGGAGTAAGAAGAAAAGGAGAAGGAGGAAGAGGATTGGAAGGAGGAGGAAAAGCTAGAGGAGGAGGAGAAGCTGGAGGAGGAGGAGGAGGATGGGAAAGATAAGTTGGAAGAGGGCAAAGATAAAGAGGAGTAAGAAGAAAAGGAGAAGGAGGAAGAGGATTGGAAGGAGGAGGAAAAGCTAGAGGAGGAGGAGAAGCTAGAGGAGGAGGAGGAGGATGGGAAAGATAAGTTGGAAGAGGGTAAAGATAAAGAGTAAGAAGAAAAGGAGAAGGAGGAAGAGGATTGGAAGGAGGAGGAGAAGCTCGAGGAGGATGGGAAAGATAAGTAGGAAGATGATAAGGATAAAGAGGAGCAAGATGAAAAGGAGAAGGAGGATGAGGATGGGAAGGAAGAGGAGAAGCTGGAGGAGGAGGAGGATGGGAAAGATAAGTTGGAAGAGGTTAAAGATAAAGAGGAACACAAAGGAAGAACAAACAACAGCAGGCCTACCGGCCCTAACGAGGCTGTTTGTGTTAACTAAACTACACTACAGTTTAAGGAAACAGGGCAACTAGGCGATAGAAGAAGAAAAGGAGGATAAAGAGGATTGGAAGGAGGAGAAGCTGGAGAAGGAAGAGGTTGGGAAAGATAAGTTTGAAGATCGTAAGGATAAAGAGGAGTAAGATGAAAAGGAAGAGGAAGAGGATGGGGAGAATAAGAGGGAGGAGAATGAGGATGGGAAGGAGGAGTAGCACAAAAATGAGAAGAAGAAGAAGGAGGAGGCGTAGAGGGAAAAGAAAGAAAATGATATGGAAGAGCAGAAAAAGGAAAAGAATAAGGAGGCGCAGAAGGAAAAGAAAGAAA
Source organism: Oratosquilla oratoria (assembly GCF_046742065.1). Lineage (NCBI taxonomy): Eukaryota > Metazoa > Arthropoda > Malacostraca > Stomatopoda > Squillidae > Oratosquilla > Oratosquilla oratoria. The sequence continues at coordinate 975,634 of NC_134809.1, forward strand.
AGGAGGAGGAACGAGAGGAGGACAAGGAATAGGAAAAGGAGGAGGAGAAGGGGAAGGAAAAGGAAGAGAAAAGGAGGAGGGGACGGCGATAGGTATCGAAAGATTCTATCTATCCTATCTGTACTATATACCTAAGTTTCTTTCCCTTACTTGGGAGGTAGCCAAGGTCAAGATGCATATACTTATTTCTGGGTTTACTTCTGGGTTTATTTGTGGGGCATATTTCTGGGGATACTTATTATTTTGAGGCTGGTATTTTTTTATATTTTTTCTTTCTTTTTTTAATCAGATTTCATTACCTGGTTTACTTAAGGACCTCTCACATAAAAACGATAAAAAATCCGAAATTATATATATATATATATATATATATATATATATATATATATATATATATATATATATATATAATATATATATATATATTTTTATACCAGAACCACCTTTTGGAGGAATAAGGACGAAAAAGGCCGGATCGAGATGTCCTAAGTTATTCTATGTTTCACCACAGCCACGCCTAGGCCCCCCGACATTGCCCGCGGCCAAGAGATGGGAAAGGAAAGTGTGTGTCTGTAGAGAGAGAGAGGTGAGGGGGGGGGGGGTTGGAGGAAGGGGACGAGAATGGGGGAAAAAAGGGGGGGATAGGGTCGAGGAGGGAGGGGCAAACCCGATCAGGGGTTCCGCGTGCGGTGCCATATGGCGCCTAAAACCCCAAGTGACAGGGCGGCAGAGTGGCGACGGCGGAGGCGAAGTCGGAGGCGAAGTCGGCGGCGTTCTGCCGAAGAGAAACGAAGACTCGAAGTTCTTCAGCATCGACGAGCAGACTCCTTCTTCGAGGAGGACGAAGAGGAGAGGTATGGGAGGTTGGAGGAGGGGTTAAGAATGGTGTGGAGGCGAACATAAGAATGAAGGAGACTGCAAGAGTCCATAAGGCGTACACTAGGCAGTTCCATATCCATGTAATGTTTTGGTTATTCTCCTCTGTACTGATTCTAGTGAACTGATGTCCTTTCTATAAGACGGAGGGTGGAGCAAGGAGAAGTATAAGGCTGTTGGTCGAGGTACAGATAAACAGTAAAAAAAAAAAAAAAAAAAAAAAAATTGTGCAGCAGCAGGAATGATAGACAATTGAAGTCCTTTTGAAGTTTTGAAGTCCGAAGTGCTTTTGACTTGGGGAAGGGGGGAAGGGCTCATCAAGTTTTGCCAAGAAGCTGTTGGTGTAGAGAGTAACTGGGTGTTTTAACAAATGGGCAAAACAACAACAGTTAAGAGGTCGAAAGAGAGAGAGAGAGAGAGAGAGAGAGAGGTGGGGTTAGTGAAAGGGAGAGATGGAGAGAAGTAGAGCAGTGGGATGGAGGGAGGGGAAGTGAGAGTGAGAGAGAGACCGAGAGAGAGAGAGAGAGAAGGGGGGAGAGACGGGGGTAGTGAGAGGGAGACATGGAGAAATAAAGAGAATGAGAGAGGCGGGGCAGTGGGAGGGAGGAAGGTGGGACAGTGAGAGAGAGGGAGAGAGAAAACGTGAGAGGAGAGAGAAGGGAGGGCTGTGAGAGTGAATAATAGAGAGTTTAAGAGAGAGCCAGAGGCGGGGCAGTGAGAGGCAGGGAGAGAGAGAGAGAGAAAGCGAGAAAGAGGGGAAAGACAAGAGAGAGAGAGAGAGAGAGAGAGAGAGAGAGAGAGAGAGAGAGAGAGAGAGAGAGAGAGAGAGAGAGAGAGAGAGAGAGAGAGAGAGAGAGAGAGAGAGAGAGAGAGAGAGGTGGGTTTAGCCTAAAGGAAGCCAAAACCAAGACTCTTGTGCCAGGCGCCTCCAGCCGGCCGCCTTTCCCTCCTCCCCTGAAGGATCTCGAGTGAAGTGCCGGGGAGCGGCCAC
>NC_134809.1:982500-995000 GCF_046742065.1 Oratosquilla oratoria
AGAAATAAAAATAAACGAAAAAAAAATAAATAACACACTCCCACCTCCCACAGTACACTAAGTAGATCATTAAACACTTCCTTGTAAGCCCACCATGACAAGTACGTTGTTGCCAGAAGAAATATGAAGGAATGTAGACGAGCACAATCCGAGGAACCTGCACTCAAAACACTAAGGACAGGTGAAACTGAAGATACCCATGGTATCAACAAGTGAGATGACAACAAAGGGGAAAAAGTGTTAAATAAATAAATATGTAAACAGATATATAAATAAATAAATAAATAAATAAAAACAACGAGACGAGGACAGCGGTCAGCCAATGGAGCAACAGCGAGGCTAGATGCCCGAAAGACTCCCTTCAGATTCAAATAAAAAGAAGTGAAGACGAAAATGATAATGAAGAAGATGAAGAAGAAGAAGAAGAAGAAGAAGAAGAAGAAGAAGAAGAAGAAGAAGAAGAAGAAGAAGATGAAGAAGCACAAAAAGAAGAAAAAGAAGAGGTAGCACAAGAAGAAAAAGAAGAGGAAGACGAAAAGAAGAAAAAAAGAGGAGGAAGAAGAAGAAGAAGAAGTGGTAGAAAAAGAAGGAGGAGAAAGAGAAGAAGGAGGAGGAGAAAGAAGAAGGAAGAGGAGAAAGAGAAGAAGAAGAAGATGAAAAGAAGAAGAACAACAACAACAAAGAAGAAGAAGGGGCAGAGTAATAGTAATAAAGAGAAGTAGAAGTATAGGAAGAAGAAGAAGTAGGAGGAGGAGGAGAGAGAGAAGAAGAGGAGAGAAAAAAGAAGACGAAGAAGAAGGAAAAGAAGAAAAACAAGAAGAACAAGAACGGGCAGAACACAAGTAAAAGAAGACTAGGAAGAAATTATAAGAAATAAATAACGAAGAAGAAGAAAAATAGAAAAAACAAGACAATGAAAAAGAAAGAAGAAGAAGGGGTAGAAGACAAGAGGAGGAAGATGAAGAGGAAAGAAGTAAATAACGAAGTAGAAGAAAAAGTAGAGGAAGAAGAAGTAGAGGAAAAACAAAAGGAAGAAGAATAACAAGAAATAGAGGGAAAAAAAGAAGATAAAGTAGTAGAAGGGGCAGAAGAAGAAGAAGAAAAATAGAGGAAGAAGAAAGAAGAAAGAAGAAAAGAAGAAGAGGAAGAAGAAAGAATAATAAGTAAAGAAAAAGAAGAAGAAATAAAAGGGACAGAAGGAAAATAAAAGAAAAAAGAAGAAACGAAAAAGAAGAGGAAGAAGAAAGAATAGGAAGTAGAAAAAAAAAGTAAAAGGAACAGAAGAAAAAAAATAAAAATAGGTAGAGGAAGAAATAGAAAAGTGGAGAAAGAAAAAGAAGAGGAATAACAACAGGAAGAAAAAAAAAGAAAAATTGATGAAGAAGAAGAAAAAGAAGAAATAAACAAGAAGAGAAAAACAAAATCACTTCACCCTGATAGAAAACGGGCTCGTCAAAAAAAAAAAAAAAAAAAAAAAAAAAAAAAATTACCCGCGGAATGTCTCAAAGTAGAGACGCTGAAGAAACAGAGATGACTCTGATCCTGCAGGAGTGATCACCATGCCAAGTAGGTTCACGGTTGCTCTTACCTACTTACCCTCCACCCCCCACCCCCCGGAACCTATTTTCAGTGCTGTTGCGGACTTGTTCCTTAAACCAAGGAAACTTTTACCTTAGTGGGAAGAATGTCAGTGCTGTGGGGCTCACACGCGCACACAAACACACACAATATATATATATATATATATATATATATATATATATATATATATATATATATGTGTGTGTGTGTGTGTGTGTGTGTGTGTGTGTGTGTGTGTGTGTGTGTGTGTTTGTATACATATATAACATAAAGACCAAGTAAATGGGAACTTGGGTTTCCAAAATGAGGTTAATTTTCTAGGTTGAGGTGCCTCATCATGGGACCAGTTCTAAGCACAAACCACCTAAGATTTCATTGCCCTAACACCAACATACCCACACGACGCGCTCCAAGATGGTTCCCTGTCCAGTGGCCTCGAGTCCATCTAGATTATACTAAAGTTTCATACACATCAAACCTTGCTTTGAATTCTTCTATAGTTTTAGCTTGGGTTATATTTTCATCCAACTTATTCGAAAAATCTACAATTCTATGTGGAAAGCTATATTCCTTGACACATTTTAAACGTGTTTGTTTCTTCAGGTGTGTGTGTGTGTGTGTGTGTGTGTGTGTGTGTGTGTGTGTGTGTGTGTGTGTGTGTGTGTGTGTGTGTGTGTGTGTTTCACCATAGTCTTTGAATCACGTGTTTGACTCGTGATCGACAGCTATTTCCATTCCGGAAGGGAGCTCAGAGCTCATGTATGACCGATCTATGGGTAATGATGTGACCTCGCACATACACACCCAACTCCCCGCCCACGAGAGTTGGAGTAACAACCCACAGCGCAACGATACTGAAATTATTTCAGCCCTGGGCGGGATTCGAACCCAGGCCGCCGTAGTGGCAGCCAAGAACTCTAACCACTGCACCACGCGAGTGTGTGTGTGTGTGTGTGTGTGTGTGTGTGTGTGTGTGTGTGTGTGTGTGTGTGTGTGTGTGTGTGTGTGTGTGTGTGACACCTTCCATACCCGGTGTCACTTTTTCCTTTTACTAATTACTTCGCCAGACCATTTTGAGTAACTCTATGGTTCCCCTACTTCAAAGCATCGAAGGGTGCTAAAGGTATAAAGGTATTCTTCCCGTTCTCGATAAATCGATGGCGCAACCGGAAGCTTGCTGGTGTCGCATTCGCTTGGTCGTGGGTTCGACGCCCCACACTCCTCTCCCATTCCATGCAGTGACAATTAGTTACCTGGCCCAATAGTACCTAATGCGTGTAATAGGTCAAAGGTGACGGCTTCGGCCGCAGCTACTCAGCGCCTCCTGGTGTAGGCTCCTCACATACCTTCTTCAGCTCTGAATGTGCGCTGATGGCGTAATCGGAAGCGTGTCCTCTCATTCGCTTAGACGCAGGTTCGAATCCCGCACTCCTCTCCTATCCCCAGCAGGAGTCTTGATTACCAGTCCCCTAAAGTCCAAGCGCATAAGAGGGCAATTGTGGCGGCTTCGGCCGTAGCTACTCAGCGGCTCAAGGCGTAAGCTCTTCATCTTCCGGCACTTTCCTTGTGAGTGTAAATTCCGCCAGACTATCCCATTCATCTCCGTGGCACATCACCTGTAACAGGGTGATCATAACTGAACAAGGGAGAGATTAACATCAACAGCTCATCAACAAGGATCTATCACTGCACAAGTATTAGTCCCGAACCCTCTCTATGAGATTGCCCACAAGGACAGAAGCGCTGGTAAAATGCAGTCTCTACCTCGGGATAATCAACTGCACAACCTACTCATCAATAATTAACCAACAGTACTCGCCTTGTGTTTGGCAAACAGCAAGAGGAAACGGATGAAAGGCGCGAACATGGAAGGGTTATTGAATTATAAATGTAGAAAACATAGTGACTAAAGACCTGGTCGCATCCTACAATGGAGAGAGAGAGAGAGAGAGAGAGAGAGAGAGAGAGAGAGAGAGAGAGAGAGAGAGAGAGAGAGAGAGAGAGAGAGAGAGAGAGAGAGAGAGAGAGAGAGAGAGAGAGAGAGAGAGAGAGAGAGAGAGAGAGAGAGAGAGAGAGAGAGAGAGAGAGAGAGAGAGAGAGAGAGAGAGAGAGAGAGAGAGAGAGAGAGAGAGAGAGAGAGAGAATGGGAGGAAGAGATAGAAAACGGTGACACACACATTCGCTCCTGGCACAGCAGTATTGATGCAGTTTTATGAACAAAACGATCAGTTTAAGAACCCAGACAATATAAACTACAATAAAACAATCATAATAAATAACTATATAATAACAAAAAATAAGAAATGAAATCAAATTAATACAGTTTCACGTGGTGAGATCATTCCGCCCCACTTCGATTAACAAAACATTAATCTTAAACCAAAGTACCACTAAACCATAACTGTTCTGTCTACAAACCAAATTCCAAGTGCCTACACACCAGAACAGGTTCCACTAGACTGATCCCCAAGTACTAGTATGCCAGAAGGCCAGACACGATACTACCAACGCCCCAAACCCACCACAACGAACTACTAAACAACGATGCTACCTAATTATCGACACGCGGCGGAGAGAAAACGAGGCAGCAAGGCGCGCCCGGCCAGCATACTCAACCGCACAGCCAATCACAGAATCACCCAACCCCACCCACGTATCAACATCCATCCCAACAAACTAAACCGACCCACCTACGCACCAACCCCACACCCTCACCCTCAGACACACACACAAGCATTAGGGAGACGATGAAGGTGTTGAACAAAGGGAGAAAGAGTCCACACGACTCTGCCGGACCCCAGAAAGAGGTCCGTCCAGACACGACGACAGTCCCAGACAGGGAGGGGGGGGAGGGAAGAGTGAGAAGGAGGCGGTTCCTCTGCTGAAGTGCATAACCGCACTGCATATACATATCGGAGTTGACTGACACCACGATGGAGGTGGGGTCAGAAACGTCGTCGACCGCCGTCACAAAGAAAGTCGGCGTGGAGCACCTTCTTCGACCGAAACAAAGAAGAACGACGCCGCCTTGGGAACGCATCATCACCAGCTGCCCAAAGGGCCCGGCAGCTACCGAAGCAGCTGCGGGACGGCACGGGAAGCACCGGAGACTCGAAGTCACACAAAGCAAAGCGTCGGGGATCCAATCGCCGGCGACAATAACCCAAGTATCATTACGGTGTCATTGGTTAACTGGAGAAGGTGATGATGTCATTCAAACATCGTGAGACCGAAAGGGGGAAGGCGACACAATAGTCTTACTAAGCAAGTTCACCTTGGTCTTTCACTTTGATCTTTGGATCACGTGCTGGACTCGTGGTCGACAGCTATTTTCCTCTCGGAAGAGCTCAGAGCTCGTATGACCGATCTATGGGTAATGCTCTGTGTGTGTGTGTGTGTGTGTGTGTGTGTGTGTGTGTGTGTTTACCTAGTTGTAGTGTACGGGGTTGGAGCAATGATCAATGGATCCCGTCTACTTTCCTCCATTTGTCAAACCTTGCCTTGAATTCTTCTATAGTATTAGTTTGGGTTATATTTTCATCCAAATTATTCCAAAAGTCTACACTTCTATGTGGAAAGCTATATTCCCTGACATCTTTTAAACGTGTTTGTTTCTTCAGGCGTGCGTGTGTGTGTGTGTGTGTGTGTGTGTGTGTGTGTGTGTGTGTGTGTGTGTCTCTCTAATTGTAGTATTCAGGAAAGAGGCAACACTCGTTGGGTCCTGGCTCCTAGTTTCCAATTTACCATACCTAGCTTGTGTGTGTGTGTGTGTGTATTTACCTATTTGTATTTACCTAGTTGTATTTTACGGGAAGGGGAGCTATGCTCGTGGGATCCCGTCTTCATATCTCATTTTATCTAAACTATTTTTAAATTCATGTATTGTTTTTGCACACACCACTTTCTCATCTAACTTGTTCCAACTGTTTATTACTCTGTGTGTGTGTGTGTGTAATTCACCTTGGTATGTGTGTGTGTGTAATTCACCTTGGTATGTGTGTGTGTGTGTGTATGCGTGTTTACGTAAATGTAGTATGCAGGAAAGGAGTAACGGTCGTTGGGTCCCATCTCCTAATCTCCAACTGACTATACCTAGCATGTGTGTGTGTGTGTGTGTGTGTGTGTGTGTGTGTGTGTGTGTGTGTGTGTGTGTGTGTGTGTGTGTGTGTGTGTGTGTGTGTGTGTGTGTGTGTGTGTGTGTGTGTGTGTGTGTGTGTGTGTGTGTGTTTACCTAGTTGTATTTTACGGAAAGGGGAGCTATGCTCGTGGTGTCCCGTCTTCATATCTCATTTTATCTAAACTATTTTTAAATTCATGTATTGTTTATGCACACACCACTTTCTCATCTAACTTATTCCAAATGTCTATTACTCTATGGGGAAAGCTGATCTTTTTCAGATCTCTTCTATAACTGTCTTTCTTGATTTTCTTTCCATGTCCTCTTGTATTTCTATCATCCCATTTTATTAGGTGTGTGTGTGTGTGTGTGTGTGTGTGTGTGTGTGTGTGTGTGTGTGTGTGTGTGTGTGTGTGTGTGTGTGTGCGCGCGCGCGAGTGAGGACAAAACGATACCAAGCATCAGGAACAAAGCACGGCCAGACTGGTGCAGAGAGCGTAATGGAGCGACCGAGGGATTGAGAACATACGACAGGTATCTCAGCGGGCAGACCCGACAGAACCCCACCCCCTCCCCTCCTTCCCACCCCAAGTCCCCAATCCCGACACCCACTTGGCCTTCGGAAAACAAAACACACACGCGCGCGCACGCACGCACACACATACACACCTACTGTCCATCTACAACAGGGAGTGTGCAACTTTTTTTTCCCCAAAGAGGCACTAATCACGACTGTGTTGGTATGGAGGGCCACATAACCTTACTACGTCATGTTATTCACTACGACCGAAGACATATTATGAGAGATTATACTGATAAAGATAGGTAATTAGTTTGTTACTGAATTTATTTAAATTGGGATCACAAAAATAAGAATTGTCCAAAAACAAATGTATTTTCTTTAATATAAATGAGCAAATGAAAGGCTACCGTACCTTATTATTATAATGTACAAACATAAATAATTACTTAATATTGGTTAACTGGGATCATCAACATAAGAATGATCAATCACAGACATTTTCCTGCCCATTAATTAGCAAATGAAAGGCTACCCTAGTGATATGGTTGATGTTGCATTTGGGACACCAACTCATCAATATCAGGATGTATGGATGATGTGTCTAAACGCAGGATACTTTCCAAATGTTCATCAGTAAGTGAAGACCTATACTTGTTTTTAACCTGATTCGTTTTTGAAAAGAGCTGCTACCAACCACTGCCATCATTTTCCTGGTGAGGCAACGATACTGATAGGCGGCACGTACCATACTACAGTACGTGAATCATACGTGTCAGACTCATAGACAGACAGCCAAGGATCACTCAATCTAATAATTAAGATTTTCAAGTAATATGTTATTTTCTGTTCTAATATAATTAAAATATGTACCTTAGTGAACGAAATAGAAAAAATATGGTGAAATTGGTACACAAGAATATGAATTTAGTCAAACTTTCGGTGGGCTCTAGTTGGTAACTCTCTCTCTCTCTCTCTCTCTCTCTCTCTCTCTCTCTCTCTCTCTCTCTCTCTCTCTCTGAGGGCCGCACTATACCTTATTTATTCTTAGGAGAAAGGGCCGCAGGTTGCACAGGACTGATCTACAGAATCATGAAGGGCACAGAAATACTCGATAGAGAGGACTTGTTAAACTGGGACAAGAGAAACAAGAGGACATGGAAGGAAAATGATAAAAACATAGTTATAGACGAGATCTGAAGAAAAACAGTTTTCCACATAGAGTGTTGGACACTTGGAACAAACTGGACGAAAAAATAATGTGCGCAAAAAACAATCCTGAATTTAAGAGCAAACTAGACACTACGAGATACAGAGGCGGGACACCACGAGCGTTGCCCCCTTGCTAGTGTAGTGGCAGTGTCTTGACTTCTCAAGCAGAAAGTCCGAGTTCGAACCATGCTCAAGGCTTCAGTCAGCCGCGAAGTTTTTCTTTGACTATGTGGTACCGTCGCGGTTTCCGCTAGTGTGAACAGGGCCTAACATTACAATCCATAACTGCACCCATTGGGCAAGGGAACTGTGTGTGTGTGTGTGTGTGTGTGTGTGTGTGTGTGTGTGTGTGTGTGTGTGTGTGTGTGTGAGTTCACAGTATCATAGATCAGGCGATGTATGAGCTCTGAGCTCTCGTCCGAAAGGGTAACAGCCATCGATCACGAGTCCACCATGTGATCCAATGGTGAATCACATATACACAACCATACAAATTAAAAAGTATTCGTATGAATAACTCCGTTATGTAACACGAACAAAATAAAAGGGAACAAATACAGCACTAGCCTGTTCGCTAAAATAATAATAAGAAGAAGAAGACGAAGAAGAAGAAATGAGTATTGAAAGTTGAAGGTAGAAAATAAAAGAGCGTGCTGGTCACCTCTTAAAAATATATTATTTACAAAGAAAATGGGAGATATATTGTAGAAAGTCTCGAATAAAAATGCAGAGACTGACAGAGAAACGGTGACAGCCACAGACAGAGACAATTATACATACATGCATATACCAAAGGCTTTTTCCCCCTTATAAGAGAGGTAGCCAAAAAACAAAAGCATAAAAACCGCTCCCACCCATTCCATCCCTATCACACTCCACTTCCCTCCCCCTTATCTTGGCACCTCCTGGATGACGGGTCATACCTGCATCTCGCCCACTGCCCTGGGTCAGAAGCAGTGTCATAAGACACGGCACATCCACAGCAAGGCCGCTTCGTTAAATTATGAGAGAAAGAGAAACAAAGAGAGACGGAGAAGAACAGAATTTCACAAGTGCATGAAACAAAATCGTTTTAGTAAGTCTTTGATTAAATCGCGGAGATGTAGATAAACAAATGCCAATCACCCTTTTTTCGAGAATCTATATAGTCCCAGAGTCAAAAGCCATTTTTTTCCCCCGGAATTAACCATAATTCCATTGGGTATTTTTGGAAAGGATCTATCCTGGGGCATTAAAAAAATAAAAATGAAAAAATGCTTAAAAGTTGAGCTTTGTGGGTTTGAATTTTAATAACCCTTTTTTACCGAAAACTAACTTTCCGTTTCTGTCCAACTGAAATGGGTATATCTCCTCTCGTATTGGGTCAATGATTAAGAAATATACATCAAAATGGTTCTCCTGATTTCTAGATTTATTTGATAACCAAATTTCATTTTTCAGCCAAGGGTGGTGACCAGAGGTCAAAAGGTCAGGGTCATGGGCCAAAACTTCCAAATTTGGGGTTGTGCAACATTTCTGCTGATTCAAAAGCCACAATCAGCCAAAGGTCTACCAAATACCCTTTTCAAAAATACCCATGAGAATCATGGAAAAATTTCGGGAAATAAGTGGCCCCCGACTCTTAGGCCTATCCGAGAGCCCTCACCCCTACATCCAGAAGGAAAAAGAGGAGCCTTCAAAAAAAAAAAAAAAAAAACTCTGGAGGAAGTGCTCTGGATAAGATACCGCGCCATTTCTTCCGGTGTGTTTGGTGTGGTCGGAACGAAGTCCCTTTACGAAAAGGTCTCTATGAGATAATAGCCCAACGGTTGTTGTGTCACGTCCCCGTACATCTGGCAACTCTCCTCTTCGTTCCTTCCTGCATGCAGGACTTACCACCCACTCACAGACACCCGAATAACCAACTTATAGTCTCCGACCACTTATCCATCAGGGAAATGGGGAACCTTGTGCTATGGCATCGTTGTACCATTTCTTTATCCTTTATTTTATCTATATTTATTTTTTTATCTTTATCCAGGCTATTCGGTTTAGTTGTGCATGACTCGTTCAAAAGTGAAGGGATTAACTTGCGAGGTCTTGTCACATTACCACCTTGGAAGAACTTAATTCTTCGTGTTCAGTGACCAGTCTTCACAAAGGTTCTATACCCACGTTGTTGTTGTTTTTTCCGTTGTGGTCCATTTAGTTCGCTTTGATAGTGTTCTCACCCATTATTCATTGCAGGACTGTGACATATGAGTGTGTTACTTGGGCTAGTTGACGTAGGGAGAGTGTGATACGCAGTTTGGTTTGTATATTTTATTCTGGTGAAGGTACGTGTCAGGGGCAGACGTGGCGTGGTTCCCGAAGAGGGTAACCGACTGCAAAGGCCTAGTGACGCGTAACAAGTTGAGTACAGAGAACTAGTAAACCAGCCTGCCCTACTACTACTACAGGGCATGGTAGGTAAGGTGGAGAGGGGGAGGGGAGGGGGTTTAGTATAGAAAAAAAAAATGGAAGGAAGTTGAAATTACAATAATAGATGGGGGGCAGGCCCACTTGCTGTCTGGCCTGCCCGCTCAAGGTAAGCAGTATATATACGCGGGACTGAACCAACGCCATAACGCGATTTAACCTAACTTGACCCTTTCTACGGTAACACAGGGCATGGTAGGTAAGGTGGAGAGGGGGAGGGGAGGGGGTTTACTATAGAAAAAAATTAAATGGAAGGAAGTTGAAGTTACAATATTAGATGGGGGGGGCAGGCCCACTTGCTGTCTGGCCTGCCCGCTCAAGGTAAGCAGTATATATACGCGGGACTGACCCAACGCCATAACGCGATTTAACCTAACTTGACCCTTTCTGGGCATTATCAATACCAGTGTCAGGTCCTAGTACCATCCAAGTCCCGATCGCATACCTGTGTGGTATGCTTGTGGGGTATATACACACCATATTATCCCTTGGATTACGATAGTCTCTGTAAGTAACGACCATGGTTTGATCTAGTTTGGTGATGTTTGGTTCACATTTTCGAATGAAAAAAATAAAACCTTGAAGGTATTGATTTGGCTACTATAGGATCAAAGTGCTATCAACTATTCATAACAAACTTACATTTGAGGAACTAGCTTGACAAAAACATTCTCCTCATAAGATATGTAAATAAATAAAAAATTCCTATCTACGGTAAATGTATCTTCTGTAAACTGACGTTTACAAGTGTAGTGGTAATATATATATATATATATATATATATATATATATATATATATATATATATATATATTGGGGAGGCGCAGTAGCTTAGTCAGTAGAACTCTCTGCTGTACAACACCAGTTCGAATCCCTCTTGACTTAAAATGTGTTTCTAGACACTGATCGCTTGAAAACTATCATTTGTTATTCGTACACAGTAACATACATTGTGGGTTCGTACCTGTGTATAGGGAACTTCATGTCCCCTAGATGGGAGACTGTCAACAAATGTACTCATCGCTATTTACGAGCTACATTCGAATTCCATCGACGATTCCGCGATAGCATTCTGGAAGAGATTGGGAAGACAAATACGCCCAATAATAATAACAAATAGGCAGAGGGAGGGAGGCAGAGAGAGGGGGGTACGGGGAGAGAGAGAAGAAGAAGAAGAAGAGAGAGAGAGAGAGAGAGAGAGAGAGAGAGAGAGAGAGAGAGAGAGAGAGAGAGAGAGAGAGAGAGAGAGAGAGAGAGAGAGAGAAACATCAATCCAAACATCAAACTAGTTCCTCGATCTGTTCACGATAAGATCCTTGACTCGGAGTATGCCCAGGAGCTTGTCACTCGAGCATAACGAGGTAGAGCATTTTCTTGTCTGCGTGCCAAAAATTAGTGAACTTCATTGAAAAGAAAAAAAAACACAGCGGCCGATGCAGTACTGCATACACACCACCCAGTGCTGATAGTCATAAAAGTTTATCTTAATCGTTTGATGCAGTGTGTAGTGGCCAGTACTTGACGAGGTCACAAAAAGTGTCCTTGTCCGTGGAAAAAAAATGAACATAAGAGGATTGTCATCCACAGTCTATCGCACCTGACTGCCAGGCATTCTTATGTTCTTTGGTTGACGTATACAGATGCTAGATTGGGTAGTGGGCAGTTGTGCAGAATGCGTTCATTGTTCTTTACCTGTTCATCACACTCACTGGTGTTACGGACTTTGCAATCCCTGGATCACATAGTCTCCGGTGACAGGTTCGTTTCACACTGATCGACTTTTCGCCGTGCGCCGTCCACGACACGACGTCGTGCTCAAAAATAACCACGGGTGTCTATGGGCCTGCTCACACGTAGTCGTGACGTGTGAAAGCGTCCATAGACACCCATGGTTACTTGAGAGCACATCGTCGTGCCGTGGACGGCGCACGGCAAAAAGTCGATCCGTGTGAAACGAGCTTAAGTTCTCGCTCTCGAGAGTGGGGTTCCGCAAATTCCTGTTCTTGCCTGAAGGTTCCATTTGGACGTTTCTGAAATGGACGTTTCACATATAGATGCTTCCAAACCTAACTCTTATTAATCATTATATATGCAAAGTCGACCACTTGGAAAAAAGAAACTAACGAAGCAGAGCGCTTTCGTATATTACATCCAGTGCAGATGTAATAAACGAAAGCGCTCTGCTTCGTTAGTGTCTTTTTTTCCAAGTGGTCTACTTTGCATAAGTGAACACACGTACCCGTGTTCTTATTATCATGAATATATATTTTTTTTTCTTTCTTTTTTTCCAAAAAATTTAAGAGCGTCCAAACGAGAAGCGTCCATCTGATATACCGTTGAGTGTACACTTTCATTTGTCAAGAAGTTCCTAAAATTTCCGTGACGGCTGGCACTGTTAGGTGATATTCTAAGGATATGAAATTTAATTAACTGTTTGGTGGTGTGGTCGTGTGTTCATAGGCATGTGGCACACTTGTAGTGTGCGACCTTGAGAAACCAAGATGTCAAATTATATATTTTTCTATTCATTTAATATTATATATATATATATATATATATATATATATATATCATATACATATATATATATATATATATATATATTATATATAT
>NC_134809.1:997500-1055000 GCF_046742065.1 Oratosquilla oratoria
CGTTTGGGTAAACGTGAAGGCGAGTGGGGGAAAGGAAGGAGCTATTGACACGGAAGGAGGATAGGTTAAATGGAAATGGCCACGGAAAGCGGAGGGCAAGAAAAAGAGGAAGGAAGGAAGGTGTGTGAAGAAATGTCCCGGCATGAAACAAATAAAAGGGTTTCTGGGACATTAGGACTTGGAAAGGGAGAAGTGGACATAAAAAGGGCGAGTCGTTGAGGGGTTGGGGAATGAAGTACGTGAAGGCTTAAGAGCTATGGAGAGAAACGCGGGGCGAGAGATGACACGATAGGTGAAGAATGGGAAAAAACGGAAGAAGGTGAACAGGGACAAGTGCAATGAGCAGACAAGTTCAGATGGAAAAATCAAAGAGCGGAATAATGAGACGAAATATGTGGAACTAAACAAGAAGATCGGCGGAAAAGAATGTTGGTTGAAATGGTGGTGTTGTGGGTAGGAATCAGAACTGCTGAGTAATGAATCAGGGCTAACAAGAGAACGCTGAAGAGTAGGAAGCTGAGGTTAAGAAAAAGGGGAAGGGTGAGGAGACAAGAACAGTGATGAATGGGGGTAAGAATTGTAGGGGAAACAAAGTAAAAGTAGTGAGGAAATGGGCCAACAATGAGCCGGGGGTAGGTTGTGCACGGAGACAGAAGGGGAAAGAGAGGCGAGGAAGGGGAGAAACTAGACACGGATGGGAAGACGACAGGGGAGCAATGGTTGTAAGACGGGGTAATATTGGTGGGGAGACGGGGCAATGGTGGCGGAGGTAA
Source organism: Oratosquilla oratoria (assembly GCF_046742065.1). NCBI lineage: Eukaryota > Metazoa > Arthropoda > Malacostraca > Stomatopoda > Squillidae > Oratosquilla > Oratosquilla oratoria. The sequence goes on from NC_134809.1 coordinate 998,274, forward strand.
GAGGAGACGGGCCAACAGTAGTGGGGAGAGAAGGCAATGGTGGTGAGGTCAACGGTCGTTGTGGCAGTGGCCCCTCTACCTTCCCCGCCCAACACCTGAATATCAAACTACTAAAAACCAAGGCGAATGAGACAGAAAAAGTAAAACGAGGGTAGGATGGTTCCATGAGCTAGGAAGATACGAGCCCCTCCCTCCCCTTAAAAATTCTGCGTCGGTGATCACACGAAGGTCCGCGTGCCATGTAATTTACTCGAGGTTACGAGAAGGTGGATCAAGTACAATAACAATCCGACGAAACAGCAGGCAAACAAGGAGGATGGAAATGAGAGAGAGGGGTTACTATAGAGGAAAAGGAAAGCTAGTGAGGTTATGAGTAATAAACGAGGCGAAACAAGGTGACATAGTTCCTGGGCTGGGAGAAGAAAAAAAGAAGTGAAGACAAGCTGCATGGGGAGCAACGGCAAACCGGTAATGTATCGAAGCTGAGTGGCAAGAACAACAGGACAGGGAGACAACGAAAACGGGGGGAAATGGTGGGAGTGGGAGAGGAGTGAGGAAGGAAAACGAGAAGGAAGGGAAACACGGGAGAGGAAGAACAACTGGACGAGATGAGGTGGAGGAGGAGGAAGAGGAGGAAAAGCAAGATGTAGGATGCATACAGAGAAGGAAGAGGGGAAGGTGAAAAGGGAGGAACAGATACATGAGAAATACGTGAAGGAACAGCAAGAGCAGAGGGACGTGAGGAACGACAAGAACAGAAGGTTGGAAGAGGAGCAGCAGCAGCAGCAATCGCAGGGAATCCGGGGAAGACAAGGGGAAATCGGGGTGGGATAGTAAGCTGTACGAAGAATTGATGCAGGATAAGTGGGCAGGGAGAGAGTGGGGGTGGGGTGGAGACAGGTTACCCACACTGAGTGAGAGTTCGGGTTGGTAAGTTAGCGAGGTGTGACGCCGGGGGGAGGGGGGTTATGTAGGGAGGGACTGAGGAGGAGTAGTGGGAGATGGGGGAGGATGAGAACGCGGTAAGAATGGGGGCATTGGATGAGGGAAGGAAGGAGAGGCAGTGAGAGAGTAGGGAGGAAGAAGTTACGGAGGGACTGGGAAGGTGTCGTGAGTTCGTAGCTGCAGTTGAGACACGCCGCCACTGAGCATCGGGTGAGCATCGGGGGGTTGCTGGAGGGGAGGGGGTGGAGTGGGAGGGGGTTGCCACACGCCGCCACCGGACGCACACAGAACAACCAGGCGAGCGCGCACACACACACAAACATCGCACAACCGCGCACATATACATACACACCAAACCTGAACACAACGCACACAGTCACGCAACCGCTATACTAGCACATACAGTGTATGCACACACAGTGAATAGGTGTGTCGGTCGTGTCTTACTTCCACACACCTGTACATTCATGAAGACATTCAATTTAAACAGCGTGAACATAAGTTCGCGTACACAAACATACGCTCGTTTGGACACGCATGCGTTTAAGAAGTATATGCATGCTAGTTACAAGCTTATTTGAATTTGCATACATCATGCACCTGTGCTAAGTAGTATTCCATACATAATCATACAACTAACAAGTACTCAAAAAACATAAATCGCAATAAAAAATGGCCTCAGGAAACTATGGCCCAAATATGCAAGCACCACTAGAATAAGGTGTCACGTTGATATGACCCGTGCAAATGACCATAAATAATTTCTAACATGAAACACACACAGCCTAGTCTACCTACCAGAAAGACCCAACTTACCACACACATCAGCTCACAACTACTTCCCCAGGCCTTCCTATCTGTCTCCATTTCTACCTACCTATCCCAACCCCAACCTTTGCCCTGACAAAGCAACAGCCCCTTATAATACACAGCCGAAGCCAATCCTGACAGCAGCGGTGGCTATGTCTGCGCCTGCGACGGTGGAAGCATTAAATTCGCCATTACAAGCCGGTTCGCGGCGCAAGAGCTCAAGTAAGTGATTACAGACAGCCCCGTCCGAAACCGCCGACTTGGCGAAGGTGGTTGTGGCAGTGGGGGAGGTTGTGATGGTGATGGTGACCTGGCCGCAGCATTGCTATCAGGGTTGCCAGCCGCAGCACCGTCGCGTGCCGTGCCGCCTCCGTCATGCACTGCACAAGGTGGTTACAGGTTGTCCACTCAACACGATCTGCGCGGGAGGCGAATGTGTATGAATGCCTATGTGTATGTGTGTGCGTGAATGCGCGCAGTGGTAGTCAACGACTGTAACCGCGGCGAAGAGGCTTGGCCTGACTGGTGCTGACACTCTGCCTTTCTCCTCCCCGCTATTCGCCCTTCCCCCCCGCCACCTCCTCACTCCATCCCTCCCGACTCCCTCCTCCCTCCTCTGCACCCCCTTCCCATCACCACCTCCCATCCGGCAGCCACTCTACTTTCCTCCTCTCGGGAAAGTCTTGGCTCCTCAACCTCCGCCGCACTACTGATCTGGCCGCGCTTGGCCACGGCCACGCCACAGCGATCACGAACTGGCTGGCCTAGCACTATGACTACAAATCCCATCTGGCCATATTTCGAGGTGTCCAAGCTAAGCCTACGTATCTCCTCGTACTGTCACCAAGTCTCGGCGCAGCCCCCCCCCCTCTCCAACACCCCTCCCTCCCATCCTGACCCTCCTCCCGCTATGACGACACACCGCAGTAGCCTATCACACTACTCGCTTCCCTGACGTCACGCACCCACTACGCCAATAATATCGGTACTTGTTCATCCATAGCAGGGGCGAGGAGTATCTCGATGACGTCAAAGAACATAAGCGTAGTGATTGGAACTGCCCCTGTATGACGTCATTGAATTTTTTAACCAATTATCATACAAGAATTGATTAGCACCAATGATCAGATGAGAATGTAAAGGAAAAACGATGAAGCAATCCTAAAGTAGGTGGTGAGAACTGCTCTTCCGTCGCAATGCCATATGATGTGATTTGGTGCACACAAAGTTCCCGGATGCCTAGCGAAGCTGAGCCGTATGGAGATGATGTGGACGGCTTGGTGGGTGCTGACTGTAACGGGTGGACGGTGTGGGTGGGCAAGCAGGTCAACACACGTTGGCCCGGCAGGAGAGGGAAGGTAGTGGTCATGGTGGAGTGACGCGTCGGGCAAGAGGGCCCCGCCGCTGAACGAGGGTAATTAGCTATTTATAGCCTGTGCGCGGATACGGCGGCGAGATGATCAAGCCCATCCGCCCCGGCCAACATAGACCGACCTACCCCTCCCTCCCCGCCCGCCAACGTCTAGACCTGCCGCGTCCCGCCCCCGACTTACCCGATCTTATAGTTCTGACGACGTGTACGCATATGGATATACACGTCAGACTTACCTACAGATCTTTTTCACATTTGAAGTGCTGACAGATACGTTCTTTTTACTCACACGTGTTCAAACTTAAGCTGATAACAATGTTCGGATATGTGAAACAGACCGGCCACACTTCAAACATTGCGAGTTTTTTCATCGAAATTGTACATTACACGATAGTTCATACTGGGCCATGCCTTGCTACGAAATTCTGACTTAGCCTTGCGGTGTATATTTTAACTGAGTGATTTTAATACTCTTCCCATAGGCTACCGCCGACCATTTCTCCGAAGCTTTTGTACTTCTCATTACATATTAGTGGAAATTGTCATACCTACTTCACTGAATAAAGTTGTTGATTAATATTTATCCATGGGATCATTTCACCTCTAAATATAAGTAGAACAACTAGTTATTTGTGGGCCAACCTTAGGATGCAACAAGCCAAATATATCATCATCAATGGGACAACATCGGAGTCGGGTGGGATAGGAGTGGGGGAGCGTCATTTCACTAACAAAGCCGACCCCCCCACGGTTGTCCTGAGCACCCAATGAAGCCACCTTTCCCATTCCTAACAGTTCTAGGCAGGATCTGTCAACTTACTACAACCACAAGTTTGTGGTCGTCACCTTCTTCTCCTGTAGTAGGATATAACCCTGTGAGTGGGGGTGAGCAGAAAGTGTGCCACATGACCATATAACTGGAGTTGGATGTCCATGAATTAAACTGGAAGGCCTTGACTGAGTCCTGAGTCTTAGGGGGCCGTCGCTGGTCTGAAACGTAGTCATACCTACAGCCCATATTTCTCCAAGGGTACCTGGTACCGAAGACCGTTGAGACGCCTCTACAAGTACAGTAGTATTCGGTGTCCATGATCATTGTACAGGAAGACAGGGAACACAAGCGACTTCAAGCTTAGGACCCTCTTGCATGAATATCGACAAACCCGTGTGTTCTTGGTCAAGCGAGTTTAAAACACATGCCAATCTTTCAAAGGGCTTGATAGATAATTTACGCACTACCTTACCGAGGTAGCTAGTCTCCAAACAATTGGCCCTCCTATTTCTTCCAGATTGGTCTCAGTGTTTTCGACTTACACTGTTCCAGGGCCTGAGCCTCCAACTCCGTAATATACATCACCGGTAAAGATAAATTCGGTGGTCATGGCTTTGTCAATGGATGCTCCGCGATGACACTGACAGAGAAGTTTGTCCAATACAGTTCATGCGAATTAAGAAAAGTGTTGAGGAAAGGAAACTCACTTTCTCTTGTGAATAACAGTTCAAAGTTTTAAGAATCATTTAGATAAATACCTAAGCAAGATGCTGTAATGACTGTCATTTATTTTATATTATTTGTTTTGTGTTTTGTTATCATTTGTCTATTATTATTTACTTGATTCACATTTATTATTAGTTATATGCCAATTTATTATTATTTACTATTTACCTGCTTGTTTATTATTTAACTATACCTATGCATTTATTTTATCAATTATTATTTATATTATTATATTCTCGTTTATTTATCATTATTAATTTTTCCGTAATCGACCTAGTTATGGACCAAAAGGTCTGTCGGCATGCTCCGCCTTTGTAATCCTTCGTAACTATAATACAGCCAGTCACACTTCATCTACACTTCAAAGCACTATCCGTTCCAGAGGTCAGACATATTGTCGATAATCCTCGCAGTAACCCCCCATGGATCTGCAGAACATCCCAAAACACTCCCACGACCCACTGAACCAAACGCCTGGGGAACAACAAAGGCTCCTAACAACCTTTAGTAACTCGGCCGCCGTTCCGCAAGAACACGAATGGCTAAGATCTGATCAGCTGTTGACATACCGAGCGTGAACTCAAGACTCTTTGGTGATCTAGGGCAGATGGGGACGAACCTGTGCCAGAAAGAGTCGGGAGAGCACCGAACCATCTCGCTCACTGAGTAATACAATTCAATGAACTGCTCCAACCCTGCCGTCCCCCATTCCCCTTTCAGACAGGAATGACCAGCGCTTTTTTTCCGGGCACGAAGGAATGGTGCCAAGTCGATGCATGGCAAACATCACGGCATACAACCTCCGAATAATGAACTCCGCCGGCCGCATTTCCACCCTTAGTTACAGCTTTACTGACCGAAGGGTTTGCCAAATGCACTTGCTCTGAAACCACTCCAAGACTGATTCTTGTTATATTTATTTCTTTATAGGCGGCAGATTTTTTGTCATTAATTATACAACAAACTACAAACAATTCTTCCTCTACTACGAGGATACTATGCAAAGTGAGAATATTATACTAAGTGAGGATACTGTACATAGCGGGGATATTGTGACAGGTGGATACTATAAAGTGACGATACTGTACAAAGTGAATATGCTGTTCAAAGTGAGGATATTGTTCAAAATGAGGATACTATACAAAGTGGGAATATTGTACAAAGTGAGAATATTATACAAATGCAATACTTCTTAGATACCTGAGCATATACTCGGTAGGTCTTCGTTGTTTGACGTTTAGTCTAATGAATTTTGTGATGACCCTACCCCCCTTACTTACAGCTTTACTGACCGAAGGGTTTGCCAAATGCACTTGCTCTGAAACCACTCCAAGACTGATTCTTGTTATATTTATTTCTTTATAGGCGGCAGATTTTTTGTCATTAATTATACAACAAACTACAAACAATTCTTCCTCTACTACGAGGATACTATGCAAAGTGAGAATATTATACTAAGTGAGGATACTGTACATAGCGGGGATATTGTGACAGGTGGATACTATAAAGTGACGATACTGTACAAAGTGAATATGCTGTTCAAAGTGAGGATATTGTTCAAAATGAGGATACTATACAAAGTGGGAATATTGTACAAAGTGAGAATATTATACAAATGCAATACTTCTTAGATACCTGAGCATATACTCGGTAGGTCTTCGTTGTTTGACGTTTAGTCTAATGAATTTTGTGATGACCCTACCCCCCTTACTTACAGCTTTACTGACCGAAGGGTTTGCCAAATGCACTTGCTCTGAAACCACTCCAAGACTGATTCTTGTTATATTTATTTCTTTATAGGCGGCAGATTTTTTGTCATTAATTATACAACAAACTACAAACAATTCTTCCTCTACTACGAGGATACTATGCAAAGTGAGAATATTATACTAAGTGAGGATACTGTACATAGCGGGGATATTGTGACAGGTGGATACTATATAGTGACGATACTGTACAAAGTGAATATGCTGTTCAAAGTGAGGATATTGTTCAAAATGAGGATACTATACAAAGTGGGAATATTGTACAAAGTGAGAATATTATACAAATGCAATACTTCTTAGATACCTGAGCATATACTCGGTAGGTCTTCGTTGTTTGACGTTTAGTCTAATGAATTTTGTGATGACCCTACCCCCCTTACTTACAGCTTTACTGACCGAAGGGTTTGCCAAATGCACTTGCTCTGAAACCACTCCAAGACTGATTCTTGTTATATTTATTTCTTTATAGGCGGCAGATTTTTTGTCATTAATTATACAACAAACTACAAACAATTCTTCCTCTACTACGAGGATACTATGCAAAGTGAGAATATTATACTAAGTGAGGATACTGTACATAGCGGGGATATTGTGACAGGTGGATACTATAAAGTGACGATACTGTACAAAGTGAATATGCTGTTCAAAGTGAGGATATTGTTCAAAATGAGGATACTATACAAAGTGGGAATATTGTACAAAGAGAATATTATACAAATGCAATACTTCTTAGATACCTGAGCATATACTCGGTAGGTCTTCGTTGTTTGACGTTTAGTCTAATGAATTTTGTGATGACCCTACCCCCCTTACTTACAGCTTTACTGACCGAAGGGTTTGCCAAATGCACTTGCTCTGAAACCACTCCAAGACTGATTCTTGTTATATTTATTTCTTTATAGGCGGCAGATTTTTTGTCATTAATTATACAACAAACTACAAACAATTCTTCCTCTACTACGAGGATACTATGCAAAGTGAGAATATTATACTAAGTGAGGATACTGTACATAGCGGGGATATTGTGACAGGTGGATACTATAAAGTGACGATACTGTACAAAGTGAATATGCTGTTCAAAGTGAGGATATTGTTCAAAATGAGGATACTATACAAAGTGGGAATATTGTACAAAGAGAATATTATACAAATGCAATACTTCTTAGATACCTGAGCATATACTCGGTAGGTCTTCGTTGTTTGACGTTTAGTCTAATGAATTTTGTGATGACCCTACCCCTGGAGCCGCTGAGTAGCCGCGGCCGAACCCGCTACCTTTACCCTATGCACTTGGAATGCTGGAGCAGGTAACATTTATTGATGGGAATCGAAGAAGAGTGCGGGATTCGAACATACAACTAAGCGAATGCTTCCGATTCCGCACCAGCTGACTTAGTTCAAAGAGCTGTCTTATACGTGAATCTTCAAACTCCACTCTCTCCACTCCCTTTGATTGACCTTTTTTTTTCAAATCCGAACAGCAAACAGAATATTTGTCCACGTTTCCTAATCCATCCATTCACCACACAAGGCGAGTGATGTAACTTAGAAAGCTTGCCGGTGAGTGGATTCTTGTTCTCTTCGCGGACTGTGCTAAATCTCCAACTACCCGATGACGCAATCGCACTTTGCCAGTCACTGATACAGTTGCCTCCTGTGGAGTAAGTTCCTTATGCGCCGTGCACGTACTGTACACAGTTCGGCATACGCCTCAGCTTGCTTCTCGCACGTCGGGTCAACCTCTACTTTTCTTCTTCTTTACTTCGACTTCTCCTTATCATCACTTTTCTTTCTTTTTTCCTTCTCCTCCCCCTCTCTTTTTTTTTTCTTCTACTCTTCCTCTTTTTTCTTCTACTTCTTCCCCTTCCTTTTCTTTTTTCTCCTCCTCCTCCTTCTTCTTTTCCTTCTATTTTCTTTCTTCTTTTCCATTTTCTTTTCATTCTTCTCCTTTCTGATTCACGCTCTTCTGTGCACCTTGACACAGTTTGGCATATTCATTTGCAATTTGTGATTTCTATTCTCCTCTGACTCACCACTATCCTCACCCCTCATCGATGATGTCTGCCTACACGTGTAGAGGAATGGGGCGTCTCCTTAGGCCCAGTGAATTAGCTATATTCCAACCTCTCCATATCAGGTACATTCGCCTGAACTTTCACTATTTCACTTTTACCGGGTTATCTTAGGAAAGTATGGTTTCATGTAGATTCAGGTCTCCAAAGCCCCCAATACACTATCAATTATGATTGCACAAGCATATCCATAATGTATGGATATTATCATAGGATTGCGCAAATGATTGAAGATGATACTTACCTGTCAATCATGAAGCTTACACAATCATGACTGATGGTGAGTGGTAATGATTGAGCAAAAACGAGTTCTTGTATCATTATGATTGCACAAGCATATCCATAATGTGTGGGTATATGATTGAAAGATTGTGCAATTTATTAAAGATGGTCCAATATGGTTAACCGTCATTCATGACGCTTCCACAATCATGACTGACAGTGTGTGGCAATGATTGGGGAAAATATGAATTCCTGAAGAAGGTTGACGTGGATAAATTAATGCATTTCCTTAAGCCGACTTCATCCACACTTTTCTTTTCCTTTTCCTCTGTGGCCCAGGCAAGGACAGAGGCAAGCCTCCCTACTCATATCGACTGGATGAATCACACACGCCAACTGACGAATGCACAATCTTTAGGTTGACCAAAATCAATTATTGACCTGGTTGGACAATCACCATGATTGTGTAGTCATGATTGATAGTGTATGGGGGCATTAACATCAAGTTCATTCCTCGGTGCCAATACGCGGTGACAATTCGAATTCGCGTTCATGCTTGCTTCACGCGCCCTCAAACTGTCCTAGCTAATTGCTTTCTTCTCATGGGGTCAAAACATTAATGCAAATATGTGTCTACACTTTACTGGTGAACGGGTGTTGTTCTTCAGTGACTTGTAAGTTTCCGTTTTCATTTAATTTCCCAAAATCTTATCCTCATGAAGGTTAGTGAATACCAGGTGCATTTGTTTTCATTTTCTTTCGTTTCACATACGGCTTGAATCGTTTAGAGTTATCATCGTTGTTTATCGTATTGTTAAAATTCTAATGAGGAAGTTTCTCCTTACAACGTATCATGCCCTTGGTCTTGCACCATGAGTCTGGTACAGGAGACAGCGGGTAGGAGGTGGACGCTGTCCCTCTGGTGAAGTCCGGCTAGCTACTCACTGAAAACATGACATGAATCCCTCTTCTCCCCCCCCCTCTACCAATCCTTTTAAGAGCTGTCGTTTACTACACCTGTGTGTAAGCAGGGATTAGCTCAAGGGACGACACATTTATAACTGTCTGCACCATGCAAGAGCTACCCACGAGCCAACGGAGTGTGCACCGTGCTGGAGACTACCTCGAACCACCTGTCGCTGACGACACCTGTAAGTAGGGCTTAACTTATGGGTGGAGTTATATATAACCGCCTACACTAGGCAGGACCTACCTCAAGCCACACACTCGTATTCGACCACGGCTAATATAAAAAAATCCGTTAAATCTCAAAGCAAAGGGTTATAAAATATTTCTGATGACACTTTGGGACTCTCGAGCTTGCCTTCAAGCTCACGGAAGTCGACCCTTATCAGAACCGAAAACTACTCTTCAATGTCCTAATGGCGTGCTCCTTATCTCATTGCCAATGGGTGAAATTTACAAGGTTCATTAACTGTGCAGTAGAGGTTATTTCGAGGGATCGTCAACGACTTCGTCAGCACTTTAGTAGAGAGTCGGTCTCAGCCGACTTCGATCAGAACCTCTTCATGCTCTGGCTGACTCCCACTGTTTGTGATGGTGCCTCAGGAAGGAATCTATTCCTAGGGATGTTCTCCCACTGTCTAATACCACCACGATGGATGGATCCAACTTAAATTGGGACTATTAATACTTCTAGTTTACCACTTTGTAATTAAACCCACCCACTGTCTAACACCACCACGATGGATAAATCCAACTTAAATTGGGACTATTAATGCTTCTAGTTTACCACCTTGTAATTAAACTCACCCACAAGAACTATATTATCATTGCGCTCAGCCATTTTCTTCAAGGAGATGAATCCGATTTGAGGTTGGACTGTTATTGTCTCCCAACTTACTTCCTTGCAATTAAATTCACCCACGAGAACTATACGATTACTTTGTTCGGCCATTTTCTTCAAGTTGAATGATGTTTGTGACAACAATGCTTGGTATTTGTCATCATTTCACGCTCTTATATTGGGGATTACGCACGCTACTATGAAACCTCTTTTATTCTGGCTTTATCTCTATTTACATATCAAGAGGATTCTTCCCTCATATAAAGAAAGTAATCTGCTTCTCTGGTTCTCCTTGAATTATTCCTTCAAGCTTAACTTTGGTCATTATCATTCCATCTACTACTTTTATGTAACTCTTTATAAGTACCATCATCCCCACCTTCATCTTTGTCGTTGCTATCACGTCTTTGGACTTGTAACCTACATTTGTATGTGCCACTTTTTAATTTCCTCGCATTATCTCCTGCTTAGCCTTACTCTCCTCCTCTTTCTCCCTCTCTCTTATACTTTTTCCTTAGTTTATGCTAAAAAAGACTCTTGTTCAGTTCTCTTCCTACTGTTAACCTTGGATTAATTTATAAGTTCCCTGGTTATCCCTGTTCTGCAGCAGCATTTCTGTACCTATCATTCTTAAAATTGTCTTTCTAAATTCCAAGTTTTCTAAGTGCCTTGTTTGCCATGATTTATGGTCTGAACTTTATTTTTCAGGGGCGTATTCCATTCTTATTTAAACACATTTTCAAATTCCAAGTTTCCTAATTACCTTGTTTGCCATATCTTATTGTTTGAACTCTATTTCTAAGGGACGCATTCTAAATCTTCAATCTGGTCAAGTACGAACACGCTTGTTCACGCACTATTTATTTATTTATTTATTTTTTTTTTTTTTTGTCCCTGTCTGCCTCCTGCTACGAGTACCATAGGCGGCATAACCTTACATGTTCCAAGAGTATCCACCCTTACTACTACCACATTTTTTCGATTGCGCGCGTATAAGCAATTCTGAAGTTGCTCATGAAAAAAAATTCTACGTGCATTTGTATCCAATGAACACCGCTTTGGACTTTGGTACGGGTAAATTCCATCAAATGCTAGCCTCCGTAATCATGGAGACACACAACAAGGTATATGCAAACTAGTGTTTACATAGCAGAAGTGAATATGCAGCCATTATTTCCCAGTTTAGGTACATTTTATCTCGATCTACCCCATCCTCCTCCTTGTGCAATGTTTGATAAAAATAAAGTTTAAGGCGACGTGATAAACGCACACCCTGCTCGTAACACACCTGCACCTACCCCCTACAAGTACAGTAGAGCTCCCGATGCAACAAGACTGTGTTCCTGATTTTTAACCAAACTGCAGTTCTTGTAGACCTATCTCCACTTCGGTCTGGCAAACCAACTGGAATGCAAAACTATACCTAGTTTGCCTTTTCATTCGTTTTCTTCTCAACGGCAGCCATTTGTGACGTCAGCACCAACATTATCTAAGTGAAAGATGCACAAGCCTTCACGTATAACAAACTGTTGAGAGTATGGCTTTACTCAATTTTGTTCACTGCTCAACTGAGCAGGACATACAGAGATGCGTCAAAACGATCACGGGGAAAGTCGTCCTGATGCGCTGGGGACACGAGCATAGGGGCTCCATGTTTTGATTTTTTGTGTCATTTAAGATACAGGCACTATAACTATTCGTGTATGTAATTGAAAAACGCATAATTAGAATGGGTTATTGAAGGTAATTTTTTATATTTAAATTGATTTTGTTTGAAGTACTAATAAATATGTTTAATTTTATTGAAAAATTACATTTCTATTCTTGCGAATGCTTAAGTAGGTACTATTAGTGCACCGCTCAGCCTAGAGGGGGGGGGGGTTAATAAACATAATATTAAACGGCTTTAAGCAAAGATTAGTGGGTGGCAAGGGTAAATAATTTCCTTGTACCGAGGTTTAACCAAACAATGACCCATTCACGACACCACATGATCTCTATTGCAACACTAAAACACAACCTGCATTGAAAGCCTACTCCCCCATTCTACGCCCGTATGCCATTGACGAGGCAAACTGTGGTGCGGCATAGCAAGCGCACCAGAACCTAACGGTTGCCAAGTGCAAAAGCACCCATTCCATATAGCATAGTACTTTTTTCTTTTCGCTTCCACCATGCAAATCTCGTTCATCTTCTTGGCATCCTTGCTACACATAGTGTCGTACTTCCCTCTCCCATTATGATATCAAAGTATTGTATTCACGTCCCTGACACCTCTTAAGCAGTGATGGGGAAGTGATAATTAATGGAAACAGAAGAATAATTATGAAACATTCATCACAGACTCAAAACGAACATTCAAGTCTGATACATCAGCACTCTTCAGGCTGTGATGAGCTTCACGCCTTAGGAATTGCGTCGACTGAGAGAAGACGATTCAGAGAACGAAAACGGTATCGATCCAGTACTTCAACCACACGATATATCTTATATTTCCCAGGCTAACCCCCTTCTATTCAGTTACCGGAGAGGCAACATAAAAATATATAAATACCATACACAGTATACCTGGAGCAGCAAGTCATTCAGAGTCGACTCTGGCTACCAGCCTCTTCCATGACGCCTGATTGCTAGCCTTCGCGCCGTCGTACTTTGCAGATTTCCCTAACTCGTCCTTCTAATTTGCCTCCTCTGCTGCATGGGCCATCTCTTGCCGTCCGATAGTGCACTTCCTCCATGTGTCATTTTCTATTCTGACTACTTGTTCCGGAACAGACCCGAAAAGATAATTATACAGACGACGAAAAGGGGATATTATGATTATATTCTTTCAAAACAATTACCCATACTGGTCGATGGCCACGTTACTGGTTAATTTTGTCCACAAATAAATAAGTAAATAAATAAAACAAAACACAACACATAGATGTATGAATTGATAGGATCAATTTCGACGAGGGCCCCTACACTGGGCTGGCAATTCAAACAATCACAAAACGAAGTTCCTCACGTCGTCACAAAACATTCGTAAGAACAAAGTCTATTGTTGCTAAGTTGCCTTTTACATCTTTATATCCATTGTGCAATAATTACAATATTAAACGCTTCATTTGCCTTCAGTGTGAACTTTTTAATAAGATATTATGTATACTGCAATCGAAGTATGTTCACTGGCATATGCATCACCTGAAAATGTTACCCGGGATAACAGGGGTAGGGTATATTGTGGACGACTGTTTCGTTGTGGGGGAATTCCGTAGTCACACACACACACACACACACACACACACACACACACACACACACACACAATAAAAAAAAAAGTGTTGGCAAGGCACGTGCAGACCAGGATTGCAAGGAAGGAAAAACAAACTTGCAACAAATGATGACTAGCATGAGCATGACCTTCAGGGGTATGGCTGTGACGCAGACGTGACAGCAGGGTCTGCCAAATCAGAACCGTTTCCGACAAGTGGAGACCGCAGTCCTTATGTCCATGTGTCATTTTTCCTGTTTAACTGCCGCTTTTCTGTCCTGTTCATATCAGTGGTATTCCCTCGGCAGTGAAAGGGATATAACCTATTTCTCGCCGTGTGTGTGTGTGTGTGTGTGTGTGTGTGTGTGTGTGTGTGTGCGTGTGTGTGTGCGTGTGTGTGTACGTGTGTGCGTGTGTGTGTGTGTGTGTGTGTGTGTGTAAAAAATGGGCCTTAATATATATATTTTAGTCACTCCATTCACATGTGTCTGAATTCATCAGGCTATACATTTCGTTTCAATAAACTCGTCCTAAAGAAAGGAAGCCTGTGCTTGAAATGCAATGCATACATTGAGTGAACTTGTACTATTGGTACGCACCCGTAATGTAGCTGACAGCTGCAAGGCCGGCCGCCTTTCAATCCATCCACCCACCCGCCTGCTGCGGCTGCTGCTACTACTGTTGCTCCCGCTTGGACCGGGCAGGTGGGGCAGGGTTCGGTCGGGTGGGTGCGAGAGCCCTGCGGCATACGTAGCAGACGAGTGTCATTGCTACATAACACATGCCGAGGACCCAACAGCAAGGCATAAGCTCAGAACACCCACATGCGTCTTGGTGGCCAGCTTCGACAGGCGCGTTGCCGCAGTGACTACGACCAGGCGATCTTGGATCATGTGGCCCTTGGGCCTTGCCAATTCAGTCACGTGCCGCCGAACAAATCTACACCAGCAACTCCACATATCAAAAAGCGACGTTGTCCTATTCATGCTTAAACATATTTTTTTCTTTTCCACCTAACCTCGTTGTGTACCCAAAGGTCGCTTGTCGGCATATTCCATCATCATTACAACTCACTGTAAGCAGTACCACATAAATCATGGAACATTTGGTTACTCTTAACTATCCCAAGAGAGATGAAATGAAGACATTGATAGTGTTGTTACTGCGCTTAACAACGTTAACATTGGGGGTGCAACGGAAATGAATGAAATAAACTGGCGACATGCCACACAAACAGGAAAAATACCCTCAGCTAAGGAAAAAGTTAATCGAAATTGGCAGGCCTTCTGTCCCCGCGTCAAGGTTGTCACGGAGATTAACGAAAGAATCGAAACAAGAACATGTCATTAGCTGAGACCTTCATCGAAGTCGCAAGGCATTCTTCACACACCTATCAAGAACGTACAGTCTCGTCCAGATCTGTAGGTATCACAGAAGACAAAACTCACCGTACAATGCTCCATGGTGTTTCGCCTCAGCTTTCAATTATCATTATTCTGTCTCTCATCAAGCGATAAAATTTTCGTGCCCATGTTCTATACAATTAACTCCTATCTCAGTTATAAGATGTAGGTAAGATAGAAAAATTAAATATTTCTATTTTGTTCAAACAAGTCTGAATCCATTATGATCTATTTCTAGATTAATGCAAGTTCCATCGACATCCCTCACGAGTTTATTTCTCTTCCAGGGCCGCCAGCGCACAAGTGCGGTGAGATTGTAAAAATGGGCCTTGACCTCACCGAAGCACCTCCCTCAAAGGCAGTAACATAAGATTCGTTCAATGTAAATCATGCAAGTAATTTTCTTCGCTTTCCTGACTCTCGTAATGATCTGAAAGACTGCTAGTAGCCGCAGCTTCAGGGCGACACTTTTTCATTTCTAGTTGAGGCCAGGGTACTTCATTCATCCCCTTAAGCACCTATGAAAAGGGATGTCCACTATGAAAGGCATGTCCACCTCGATTCCTTTCCTCATTGAACTCGTTTGCTGCCGAAAATCCAGCTCTTGTTATGTTTATTACTTCCTGTGAAGTTTATATCCTCGAATATTGACAAGTGATTGTGTTGTGTTTTTGTAATTGTATTTGTATAGCGTTATACAGTTACAGGTATAAGATAAAGTGTAGTATTCTAGTAATTTATAATCAAAAGAATAGTCTGTTACTGTACTCCAAAGGTAGGAGTAACAGCTAGCGAATACATACATACATACATATACCAAGGCTTTTTCCCCCTTCCAAGGGAGGTAGCCACAAAAGGAAAGGCATAAAAACACTCCCACCCATTTCATCCCTAAATACACTCCACACCCCTCCCACCCTTCCTCTCATCTGAGCACCTCCTGGATGACGGGTCATCCCTGAACCCTGCCCACCGCCCTGGGTCAGAAGCAGTGTCGCAAGACACAGTACATCCACAGCTAGCGAACACCTCTTATTAAGTTTATTACTTCCTGTGAAGTTTACAACTTCGAATGACAAGTGATTGTGTTGTGTTTTTTGTAATTGTATAAGTATAGATTGATAAAGTTACAGGTATAAGATAAAGTGCAGTATTCTAGTAATTTAGAATCAAGAGTAGTATGTTACTGTACTCCAAAGGTAGGAGTAACACTATAAAGTAGGCAGAGTAAGCTTCGTGTATTTAAGTTTATTTAGTGACAGTTTTGTTTCTTTTGTTGAATTATATTTCATCTTTGCCGTTTGTATTACCGAAGGAGTGAGAGGGCTTGTGAAGGTTGTGTGAACCTGGAGGACCGTCTCAGGATGTGTGAGGGTTAAATTCGTCTTCTTAGAAATGAGTTCTGTGAGAAGAGTGAATCCTCCCCACAACCCAAAGTGAGTTCCACTTGTTCCACTTCTGCCACTGCCTTAAGCGAGTGGCGCTCCGTGGGGTCCCGTTTGTCAAGCCCGCATTCGGTAAGCGAGTGCCCTGCAGAGCAACCACTAGCTCTAGCCAATCGTTTTGCTCTGCTGGAAGATGAGGTGGCTGAATATCAGGAGTTCTTGGTGATGGGGGGCTCCATGGCGCGAGGCTATGGCAACATCCTGCAGCGGAAGACTAAATGGCGACGCAAGCTTGTATGTCAATTGGGCCGTGGGATCGCCGATTGTACCCAGACTATCAGGGAGCAAAGGCGGACGAACACGGTTACGATTGTTTATACGGGAAGTAACGATGTGGGTAGGGTGATATCAGAGGAACTTGTTCGGAATTACAAGATCCTCCTTCAGGAGATGGAGCGTGGGAGCCGTCATGTAGTCTGTGGGGTACTTCCAAGGATCTACGTTGGCTCGTGTTGAAACAGCCATAGAGATCAGTGAGAGGATATCACAATTGTGCACGCAACTGGGATAGCACCTCAAAGTTAACTCAAAATTGAAACATGTGAAGAGTCTAGGGTGAACTTACTACGGTAAATAGAACAAAATAAAAAAATAAAAGGTGTATGGAAAAACTCAAGTTAATAAAACACCAGGGCTTGGCGGTTGGCATCCAACAATCTTAAATGAAAAGAAAAATGAGATTGTTGTTCTATTAGAAATTATTTTCAGGAAATCCATCACATCCGGAGATGTTCCAAGAGAATGGAAGCTAGCTAACGTTACGCCCATATTAAAAAAAGGTAACAAAAAGAAACCAAATAACTACAGGCCTATAAACTTGACTTCGATCGTAGGACTGACGGTTGGCATCCAAGAATCTTAAAGGAAATGAAAAATGAGATTGTTGTCCCATTAGAAATGATTTTCAAGAAATCCATCATATCCGGAGATGTCCCAAGAGAATGGAAGCTAGCTAACGTTACTCCCATGTTCAAAAAAGGTGACAAAAAGACACCAAATAACTATAGGTCTATAAGCTTGATTTCAATCGTAGGAAAAATTATGGAAACTATCATCAGAGATGCTATTTAACATCATTTAGAAAGTAACTGTTTGATAAACGATAGCATCATGATTCACACGGAAACGTTCTTGCGTGACTAACTCCAATTCTACAACAGTCATCTCGAATTATGACAAAAGAAACAATATAGATTTAATATATCTAGACTTTGCAAAAGCTTTTGATACCGTCCCCCACGAAAGACTACTTACTAAATTAGCTTCACACGGAATAAGTGGCAGCCTATTAAGTTGGACTAGTAATTGGTTGAACGATCGAAAACAGATAGTTCTAAATGGCAAAACTTCTAGATGGAAAAGTGTTAAGAGTGGAGTTACTCAGGGTTCTTTCATGGGCTACTTTTATCCATAGTATATATAAATGATATAGACCACGGACTGAAATCTATTTTCTCCAAATTTGCTGATGATACAATACTGTGCAGAATGGCAAACGACAATTTAAACCAATTCGATATTCAAGAAGATTTAGATAAAATACTCGAATGGTCTTAAAAGTGGCTAATGAAATTTAACACAGGTAAATGCAAGGTTATGCACATAGGTAAAAATAACAATAAGTAGGATTACAAGTTATTTTGAAATTCGTTAACAAAAGTGGATAGTGAAAATGATCTCGGCGTAATTATCGGTAACGATCTGAAATCATCCAAGCAGTGTATTTCAGCCTCTCAGAAAGCAAATAAAATTCTAGGACAGATAGCCCAATATTTTTACTTCAAGCTATAAAATCGTTAGTTCGTCCACATTTGGAACATGTAGTTTTCGTATGGTCACCGAATCTCATAAAAAAAACATTGGACAGATTGGAAAAAATACAACGGCGACCCACAAAACTGATTCCAAATACCAAAAATAAACCATACGAAAATCGACTAAAACATATGAATCTGTTTTCCCTAAAAAAACGTAGACTCAGAGGTGACTTGTCTTTAAGATTCTAACGGGATTACATCAGAAGTGGCACATTTTTCACACTGAGTGAGAATCCGCCAAGAAATAACTCTCAAAATGTCAGGAAATATATTGAATTTGGAAGTGGGTAGAAACAAGTTCGCCAGCCGTGTAGTTAATGAATGGAATAAACTTCCTGTAGAGGCAGTGCAATGTTGTTCATTTCGAAGGTTTAAGATGCTGTAATGCCTGACATTAATTTTATATTGTTTATTATTGTGTCTTTTTGGTTATCATTATTTGCTTGATTATCATTTATTATTATATTTTTTATTTATCATAATTTTTTCGCATCCGACCTGGTTATGGACCAAATGGTCTCCTGTCAGCATGCTCCTCCTTTCTAATCCTTTGTGACAACACTCAGCAGCGTAAAGGTATAAGTATGAACAGCAACCAAGTCGTACTCCTAACGTGCTTGGAGAATCACATACATAATACAAGTAACCATGTCCACACTAACTGTGCGGATGTTTTCCTTTCTGATCTAATAAGGTTGTAATCTGTCGACCTGTAAATCTTCGAAAGGTTAAGTGAAAACCAGTAATAGAGAATCAGTTTATTTTGTATATGTTGACACAAAGCATACAAGATTTTTACTTTATTGTATTTAACATATTTTTTCTTATCTATTCCTATTAAGGAAGGGTGCAAATGGAATAGTGATATACGAGTACATATTGTCTATACATAAAGTACAATACGAGTAGACATATATATTTCACACCATATTTTATTTCATACAGCATAATGTACCTGTGCAAAAAATGTGAACTAAACTTATACTTTCTAGGATACCTGGGTTCTTCTAACTTTACCACAAATCTGCAAAACTTTGACAAATGTTTAAGAGCACTTAATACCCAGACTACCTCGGAGACGAGACTTGCAGTTTGCATGGTCTTCTGGAGGTCAACCTCGGAGGCATTACGATTTACGCATGACGCTCTAAGAGTCGCAAGATGTGGTGGAGACGGTGGTGGTGGTGGTGGGTCGATGCTGCAGGGGTGGCTGGGCGGGAGAAGGGAGGGGGGGGGGGAAGAAGATGGCCGATGGAAGACGTGGAGGGGTAACAAGTGGGGACCAAGGTGCTGGAACAGGGGGTGAAGGTCGATGGGATGGGACCTGGAACAAGACTATGGGGTCAGAGTAAAATAGAGGAGGGAGGGGGGGATGTCAAATGTTCGAGGGACTATATTTTTGCGTTTATGTATCTGTATGTACGTGTGTGTGTGTGTGAAAGATATTTCATGTGTGCACACTTCAATCATGTGTGTGTGTGTGCGCGCGCGCGCCTGTGAATGTCTTTGCTAAAGGGTGGGAGGGAAAGTGAAAGGAGGGAGTAGAAGTGAAGGGAGAGGGGAGACGCGACATTTGTTCCCAATACTACCAATCGATTCTAGTCAGCCAAGAAACTTTGTCCTGTGGTCCTTCTAACTACCGTCAAACACTCTTAATGAAACTAATAACGCTCAACAGATCATATAAATTGAAGTGTCTTCCATTAGCTGTGAGTGTCCTCTCTTCCTAGCAAACCCACCCATCTTTTGCGAGAATTATCTCAATAATGCCCATGAAGGAGAAATTACGTGGTCGATTCAGGTACGCCTCGACGCGATAATGAGCTAGTCAGACCACTCGAACTACCAATCAGGGTACGAGTCAACCATTTGCATACCGACACACACACAGCCATTTACAATTTCAAGAAATGCTTCTAACCTAGGACAATGACGCCCTACTCTCCTTCGAAGTAGTCACCTTCGGACCTTACACACTTCTCCCAGCGTTTCTTCCAAGTTTCAAAACATTTTGCAAAGTCCTCTTTTGGTATATTAATCAGCTGGCTCGTCGCATTCTCCTTAATTTCGTCTATGGATTGATATCTCTTTCCTTCTAACAGTGATTTTAGCTTTGGGAAAACCCAGAAATCACAGGGAGATAGATCTGGGCTGTAGGGGGGTTGAATGAGCTGGGTGATGGAATGTTTTGCCAAAAATCCCTGCACGACACGTGAAGAATGGGCAGGTGCATTATCATGATGAAGGATCCAGTCTCCACTAGCCCACAGCTGCGGCCGTTTTCTTCTCACTGCATCCCTCAGACGGCGAAGAACTTCGATGTAATACTCCTTCGTTATTGTTTGGCCTTGAGGAGCGTACTCGTGGTGGACAACACCCTGATAATCCAAAAAAACTGTCAACATGACTTTGACTTTGCTTCGACTTTGCCGTGCCTTTTTCGGACGTGGAGACGCAGGTGACTTCCATTGGCTAGACTGGGCTTTTGTTTCTGGGTCATAGCCGTAGATCCAAGACTCCTCTCCAGTTATTACTTGTTTCAGGAAATTTGAGTCATTTGTAGCAGCTTGAAGCATGTCCTGTGAAGTTTTAGCACGAAATTCCTTCTGTTCATGGGTCAGGAGACGCGGGACGAATTTTGCCGCCACGCGTGTCATGCCAAGATCTTCCGTCAAAATCTCTGAAACACTTGTCCGCGGGATACCAAGATCATCTTCTAATTCTCGGACTGTCAATCGCCGATTTTCATTGATTGCAGTCTTCACACGTTCAACATTTTCGGGTGTTCTGCTTGTTGAAGGCCTACCAGAACGTGGATCACTTTCGACAGATTCTCGGCCTTCTTTGAAGCGTTTGTACCACATCTTTATCTGTGCTTCACTCATTGAATCATCCTGGAATGCCTTCTTAATCATTCGAATAGTTTCCGCTGACGAATATTCAAGTTTGCAACAAAACTTGACACAGATTCGCTGATCTACTCGTTCAGCCATTGCCAATGCAACAGTCAAACAGTACACACCTTCACTCAACTGTGTCTGGCCGGTAACTGAGTTGTCACGTGGGACTATGGCCGTTCACGCGCGCGCAGTAGGGTCTTCTGTCAGTGCCCGGCAACTTTTGTTAGGATTGCAAATATTCATAATGGCTGGATACTTTCCGGACAGACCTCGTGTGTGTGTGTGTGTGTGTGTGTGTATATATATATATATATATATATATATATATATAGTGTGTGTGTGTGTGTGTGTGTGTGTGTGTATACACGGACATCACAGAATGCGAAACAGCAAGGCAGGAAGGAGGGAGAAGGTAACGAGAGACAGGGTAGAAGTACCCATCGGGAGAAGGGGGGTGGGGGTAAAGGGAGACTGGGTGGATGTACCCGGGAAGGGGGATTGGGGAGGTGGAGAGAGGGAGTGAAACAACGGTGGTGGCGGGGGGACGCCGTCAATGGCTGTGAGGGAGGCTAGTACAAACCAGGAATGAGATATGCTGTAGATGTTGGCCATGTTCTTAAAACGAAGTGTGTGCAAACACACACACACACACACACACACACACACACACACACACATATATATATATATATATATATGCATATATATATATATATATATGTGTGTGTGTGTGTGTGTATGTATGTATGATATGTGTGTGTGTGTGTGTGTGTGTGTGTGTGTATGTATATATGTATGTATGATCTGTAAATAATCGTTCCTACTTACCAACCAGTTTGGGGGGGAAATGCCTCTTATGATATTTGTTTGCCCTTCCCGTGGGAACTAATATGCCCCAAATACCAAAATAATAAACTACCAGGGGCTTTCACCATCCCCAACAAGAGTAATTGCCTTTTCACCTACACAAACGTAGGGGTCCCGCTGGTCGTATGCTCTCCATGGCTACTGTTCAAACTAAGATTACAACTCATACCTCCAGTGCTATCCAAACCTTTACACCAAGAGTAGTACTGTCCTACAAAGTGGTACACATTCCAGCAGCCATCATTTCCCGCTCTAAGTGACTAGGCCCACCAAGGAGGGGGAAAGGGGAAGGGGAAGGAGGGTGGGGCGGGAAGGATGAAGGTACTCGACACCACAGCAAAGCAAAGCTATCGTCTGCTAGCCTCCCGTTCCACCTGCAAGGTATAAATCATCCCTACAAAGATCAAGCCTATAATGAAAATAAGATGTCCTCCGACCTCTGACGCCTAATTAGTAGACTTCGAGAGACTCACGCGATCTCTACATATACCCGCATTTCTGTACAAAATATCTTCACCGAAAGTTTGTAGATTATTTCTCCCACCAGACCACATCGTTGACGTTCGATCTGGTACCCGCACCCGACTCCGCATCGCAGCTTGGCTTGCGTCCAGAAAAACGTTCAGCAGCAAAGAGAAAGAAGAAGAAGAAGTAGGGGAACTGGAGAGGAGCAGAGAATGAGAGAGGGCGGGGTGGTGGTGGGTGGGGGAGAAAGAGAGAGTGAGAGAGAAACTGCTGCTAAAGCCTGTGCGCCATCTAGCGTAGCTAATGTCACGCCATTGTTTACATTCACTCGGGTCGACGGAGGTGAGTTTCGAGAGAAACTCAGGTGAATCACAAAGTAGTATTTGGCCAAGTTTCTCCGAGACAACGATGGCCATAGAGGAGAAAAGCATATGCCATACTAACCGCATTCTTTTGGAATATTACGTATTCCTGTGACTGAGGCTTTGGTTACATTATTTTCTTTGACCATCCAAACGTTGAATCATGCGAAACGTAATCAAATATATTGGTTATAGATTTATTTCATTTTAGAGATAGAGATTGGGCATATAAAAATTAATCCTCTCCCAATATGAATGTAAAATACTATAAATGTGGCTGATGGGATAAGGATATGGGAGAGGAATTGAAGAGAAAGTTGAACGAATACTGATCGCACAAATGAAATACTGTATAAATTACATCATCATCATCATTATTATTATCATCATTATTATTATTATATATTCACTATTCTATGTCCTTAATACTGACAAAATATTGAACATATAGATTAAATTATAAGGTCGCCTGACTGCCCTATCTCGGTAAAACAAGTATAAGCTTGAACCACCTTCTGGTCCGTCCTCTTTCTCATACGTGTTTGAACCGGGCGACGCAGTTCAAGACCTTTCCATTCCAGGAACATCACCCCTGCTCGACCTCTGCCTACTTGAGGACAGTCCAACACCCTTTCTACCCTCCATAGCGAGAGCGTGATCTCATGATGTAGAAGTGGAATCCCTACTATCGTTCTGACCTCCTGCTGGTTCTTTTAGTAGGGCAGAACTCAACCCAGTCTTCCTCGAACCAAACCTGGCTTCCACAAAGAGAATACAGCCCAGGTCTACCGCACTGTTGAGACCACTCTCCATGGGAAGATGTGGGCCCTACCCGTCTTGATGCTGCGTGTAGGCCCGGTCTCCAAGGGGAGGATGGAAACAGCCAACTCGCGGTCATTTTGAAAACAGGCCTGACCGTTGCGACCATTCTACCACCAATGTCCTTCACTAACCTCCGCGTTCTATGCACGGGCGCGTACACGTAAATACAAGCAAACCCAGACGAACACACGCACGCACGCACGCACGGGAACAAATTAAGAAAGACCACATATCTAAAGGATGTGAAGAAATACATGTTCCATATAAATATATAAATACTTGGAATAGATTAGGTGATACAGCACAAGCTCGAACAATAAATTAATTCAAATCTAGATATGATAAGGATATATATTAAGTTGGAACAGTATTTGAATTTAAGGCTAAGTATTATCAACTGGAGAATAGAAGACGGGATCCAACGAGCGTTGCTCTTTTCTGTATACAATTAGATAAACACACACATTCAACTAGGCCTCCGTGCTGACAGCCACCATACACGAGCTTATTTGTGTACGTGGCTATCAATCCAACATTAGAGTAGTCCGTTGAAGTGTTTCATCAAAGCAGTTGCAAGAAGTAAAAGAAATGCAGAGGACCTGTTAATATAACCAAAGTACCTTCGTTTAGGTGTGTGAATCACCATGGGCTCCGATTTCGTGTTGGGCTTGTGATAACCAGCTATTAACCTCCCGGATAAGAGGTCAGAGTTCATAAGATATATGGGTTATTCTGTGGCTTCACACACACACCGTAGTGCTTGGTTCGAATCCTGCCCAGGGCCGAAATTATTTCGGTACAGCTGCGCTTCGGGTCGTTACTCTGACTCTCGTGGGCGGGGAGTTGGGTGTGTGTGTGTGTGTGTGTGTGTGTGTGTGTGTAAGGTCATAGCATTACCCATAGATCGGACCTACGAGCTCTGAGCTCTCTTCCAAGAGAGAAATAGCTGTCGATCACGAGTCCAACACGTGATCCAAAGACCAAGTGAATACACACACACACACAAAATCATTCACTTGCCCAAGGGAGACAATCACAGCTTGTTATACGAATGAAAACTTCTCAAGCCGAGAGCGAGACTCAAACTCAGGACAACACTGGACCCCGAAAATAACCACTTCACCAGCAAACCGTGTGTTTGTGTGTGTGTGTGTGTGTGTCTGTGTTTACCTAATGTCGCCTAATTGTCGTATACAAGAAAGGAGCAACACTCATGGGCCTGTCTTTTACTCTCCAATTATCGTACTTAGGGTGTGTTTGTGTTTGTTCGTTTATCCATGCGTGCGCGTAATTGCGTGTGTATGAGTACTGGTGTAACGTGGATAAGGAGGAACGTGTCATGGAAGGTACGTGGGCAAATGTTAGCGTGCGTGCGTGCGGATATTCAGGTAAATGGATAGGCAGGTCAAAGAGACATGCAGATAATTAACAAGCTGACAAACATGAGCAGGCAAGCAAAAAGGTAAGCCGGTACACTTGTGGTCACACAGATAAGACAGGCAAGCAAACCAGCGGTTAAACACACAAGAGCACAAACAGGTTGATAGCTCCAGTGGAAAGGGCAAGGAGGACTGGCGGATTCCCTGGTCGCAGTAGATGATGGCCGTTGCGCTTATAAAGCTTCCCAAAGATATCTAGTCTCCACTCCACTCCTGTTTTCCACCGCCTCCACTCCTGGCTTCCAACGCCTCCATTTCTGCCCACCAACAACCTCAGCCGGCTCTAACCTTCTTCCCGACCTTCCACCCCCACCCCCTCAGTCTTCTACATTCCTCTCCTCACCCCCAACTCACCCTCCCGTCATCCCTCCCCATTCTCTTCCTCTCGTTTCCAACCCCCTCTCTCCCGCTCTCCCTTCCACTCTCTCCCTGGCCCCAACCACCTCCCCCCTCAACAAGCATTATCCTCACCTTTCTATCTCCTGTCTTCATAGTCCACTTAAACGCCCGCCACATCCACTACCTCCCTCATCTTTCATTTCCTCCGCATTCCACCTGCTCCCTTTCACCTTCCTAATTTATACTTATATTTCGATATCGTCCTGGTCCCTTCGAACCAACACCTATCGAGTCCTTTCTCGAACAGTGCGCTGCCTTCTCGTTCGACTATCTCGCTCTCCCCCATCCCACTTCGCAAACTCCCCTGCTCCTCTATCATCACCCCCACGCTCTGCCCCTGTCCTCTTTGAATCCCTCCACTGTTCCAAGCCCAACCACCCAGAGTCTGGGTCCCAGACGGCCAGCCAGCTAGCTAAGGATCTTGGGATCTGTACTACTGCTGGGTACTCGGGATGGCTCGTCCTTCTACCCCCGCGCAACTTCCTCCGACCCAAAGGGAACAGGTATCGTGGCGAGTTTCGAGTTTGAACTCAGCAACATGATATGGCATAAGAAAACACACAGAATGAGTGCATCAATATGCATAAATATATGAGGAACATCGAGTCATCTCCCGCTGTAGGTCTACTTCGATCATCGTGCCGTGGCATGTCAACAGCCCAGCAACAAACGCAGCTGAATCGTGTTGTCAATTAGCAACCGACCAACCACTCGAGCCCTACTCGCAGGAGGAGTTGGGTGGGGTGGGGAGTGGAGGAGGAAGGCAATAGTACTGTACAGTACGTCTGATGCGTCCTGGTCCACCAGACAGTTTAATTAGCCCACCACAAGCACAACGGACATCCCACAGCCAGATAAGATCATATATTGTTGGCCCTATCTAAATATATGATATATTACGCCGGCTGCAGAGGGTAATTTACGGCAGTTGGTTACCTGACGCTATGAAGATGTGTACGGCTTTTACGAAATATGATTGGACAGAGTAACGAGTAACTCTCTCTTTGTGAGTTTCACGAAGGATTCCGAAGTCAGCTTCGCCATAGACCAAATGGTCTGCTGGTTCCCTCTCCTGATAAAATACTCAGTATTTTTTGTTCCGTTTCTTAAGCAAGGGTAGGATAGAGTAATACATCACTAGTCGTGCTCGACTCTAATTCCGAAGTCAATTTCGCAGGTGATTTCCACAGAGTATGATATTTTTTATAGTTCTTAGACGAGGGATGGATAGAGTAAAGCGTTGCCAAATGGTGTCTAGCTGATTCCCTTTTCGAACGGAAGACTTTCGATACGGGAGCCTTTCTTTTAAGTTCATAAGCGAGGGCAGTGTCACAATTCACGTGTACTGCTGAGCGATTATGTCCACTGGTGTGTTTGTGCCCACTGGTTCTCTTTACACGACAGCTTCGGTTGCTTATGTGTTGAGTCTGGCTGCAGCCAAGGTACATTACTCAATCACACTTGACTCCCTTAAATGCGATGGGATTATTATTATCTGTTGAAATTCTCATACCTAATGTCTTGTACCTTCAAAGGAACCAGAAGTCCGAACTCGTATTGGCGAATCAGTGCCTTGAGACCTTCCCCCCCCCGAAAGGTTAACACGAAGATGAATTAATTATGACAGTTAGACGGAGGAAGATTAGGACCATCTACTTAATTATTAGGAAAAGCAACCAGCTGTGGTGACAGGTGGCGTGAAATGCTCCCAAAAAATCTAATATAAACAAACGAACACGTAAATGCTAAGGGCAACTGGGCGGGAAACTCCAGCCTGTCAGGGTTGCTTGTTTGTCGATGTCCTGGAACTCTCTGCAGCACGGATGGCATTATAAGTATTTATTATAATTTTGAAAAACATCTTCCACTTACATTTAAAAAAAAATTACTGTGTAGAAATATGTCACTTATATCAAAACGTCAATATGACGCGACACTGCCTCTAAATGATTATGCAGTTTTACGAGTACTGCATGCATACATACATATACCAAGGCCCTTTTCCCCCTTACCAGGGGGTAGCCAAAAAGGACAACTAACAACTTCTTTTGTTCCAGTACCGCCAGACGATCTTATTCGCTCGAGGAAAACCCCTCTACACAGTTGATTGTGTTGATTTACATTCATTAACCCATTTAACTAATGTTCTCCACATGTGATTTAATTCTTACCCTATTGGGGAACCTCACTATTTAGCAGCGGTTTATGTCCCTCCTCCAACCCAGGAGATCACGAAAATTTTGCATTTGACTTGCCATGCTCTTAAATGATGAAATTGCGAGAAAAGAATTTACTTATGGTACTTATTTTTATCCAGTTTTGTATTAAGCTATTCTACTTCAATATTATACCTACATTTTATTTCTATACAGACTACAACCAGTAATATACAATAAAACATTATAGATTAAAATCCGTGGGTAGGTCCTAGTTAGACATAGTTCTGTACATGCGCGGGAATATATTACATAACAGTGGTATAGTAATAGCACATTTCACGATCCCACCATTGTCGTCGCAAACGTAAAAGAATCAGTCGTACCTCATTTAATTATTGTTATTTAAATATTCAGTTACGACTAAGGTTTGTTTAATTCACCCGAGTTACCCGGAGTGAAGGAGCTGTCTCTATGGCATATTCGACCGGCTAACACCCTTGTGACAACTTCTAAACAATTTGATCCTACTATGGTTAGGACCTGAGGTGCTATCTGCAGCCTTGCGAAAGTGTTCAAGGTACCTTGGATGATTAACATTATTCCACCTGCAGATCGTCTGTTCGGGTAAATTTTGCCCACCCACCTGATCAGCCATGAAGTTGAAGGGGAGGTTGGGATGGGGCGTCAGGTTGGCCGGCTGGGGGAAATGTTTCCACGCGCGCTTACCAACCACCCCCCACTCCCATAACCGGCAAAAGTAAACAGCGATGCTGAATCTTCAAGAATCCCCAAACATGGCGTTTCCCTGGACCGGCAGCTTCCGTTCGGTCTCCTAGGTGACAGCAACCCAGCTACTGCTACCCCGATGACGTCCTCCACTACCCTACCTCCTCCTCTGCTTCCTCCCACCCTCTCTGATCTCTCATTCACCCTGCCCCCATCACGTCCCTAGCTATCATACACACGCGCACAACCCGACAAGTCCTCTGCCAGCACTCCACCCTACAATACGACATCGTCATACACTGCAAGCAAGCACAGGGCCGGTAACAACATCCCCCCGCAGTTTGGTGGGTAACTAGGGACGGGGATAGTGAGGCGCCAGATCCAAGGACCGTTTGGCGTATGGTAGGAAGGGAGCGGGAGAGCACTAACGGAGGGGGTGGGGATCGCAGTGTAGTAACGTGAGATTGTAGTGTGGGTTACGTGAGAGCTATGCCGTTGGTAGTTAGAAAGCCGTGAGAATAGTAAAGGGTGCTGTGGAAGGGGAGGATTGGGCTGTGGCAGAAGTGCGGTGAAGACCGTTAAATGGGTTTCAAACTGGGGAGGCTATGAGTGTGGGGATTTGTAGGGGGGGGGGAGCGACTGGAGGCTACTGAGGACGTCAAGCGGCTCCTCTGAGGAAGCTGTGGGGTAAAAGGGGAATTGTATTTGCATTTCGTTGCCAATAAATAAGTTCTTTCCTTGGGGCAATGTCGCACCAAAAAAGTGGCCATAAAAATTGTAGACTTAAGAATGGTAGCACAGTAGAGTTCAAAGTGAAGGAGGAATAACAAAAGCTTAAAGTGATGAACACTCCTTTTTGGAGTGGAGTCTCTGATCATAAAAGAATGCGAGTGACTTAGTCGTACGGATGTCAGTTACTAAAATATTGAGTGCGTGAAATATACAGCCACCCACATTAGTAAAGGAGAGGTCCTGGGGGAAATATAGAATATACCTCAACAGAGTATATGGGTCCTGAAAAGTTAAAGCTGGACATTAAAGAAAATGGAAGAAAGTGAGATAGAGCGAGAGATAAGAAACAAGGAAAGGACTGGGAATGGAAGTCTAACACAAAAACCATGGTGTGCATGGAGTAAAAAGTTCAACTCACCGATGTGTCATTAATATAATGGACGTCAATGCAGTTTACTTTCACGTTAAAGTTACCTTTGCCCCTTGCATGAAAACGAGTCTTCAGTGACGCCGAAAACTGAACGGGAAAAATGCTAACAAAAAGTAGTTATGATGGTAACGATGATGCAAAACCCGGGTGACGCTGCAAATGAACTTTGAGCAAGACGCGGTGCGTCTGTATACGCGTGCGCGTGTATGTGCGTGCTCGCGCGCGTGTGCGCGCACGCTTAGGCTAGGGTGGGGGAACGAGATAACGGTGGGGTTGGGGTATTGTGAGCTTGTTCGGGAGGGTGTCTACCGTGGAAGTGTGGTGGCAGATGGGTGTAATGAATCTTCTTTGCACCCACGCCAACGCTGAAATGCTGGAATTGGTGGCAGGGTTGAGGTACGGGAGCTGAGACAGTGATGCAGTAGGTGCGCCAAACAAGGAGGCAGGCGGTCGGCTTGGAGCAGCGAAGCATTTGGTGCTGAAAGGGAGGAGGTAAGACGCTGGCTCCCCGATGGAGGTAACCGCTGTACCCGTGACGCCGCTGCCGCATTCCCCGACGCTGCCACCGGTTTCACTCAGGGGGTGGTGGGAGAGGTGAGGCGCCCCTTTCGATGCGATGACAAAGCAGAAACGTTTGCCAATTTCACTCACCCCGAGGAGATTTCCAAGTACCATGTATTCCATACTGTTATGTTCTTGGCCCGTTTCTTTCAGCACTGTAGGGTCTGGAAACAGACTAAGCAGAATGGATAAGCGTGAACCAAGGGACTCTTTCACTAGATGTGGAATTTAGTTCATACCCTTGTAGCAGTTATTCTTCACATAATGGACGTTTACTCTCGCAGCATGGGACTTACTTTGCATTATTGGTAACAAAGGTACTGTTTTCTCACCTGGGCCCTTCTGAACAAACATTATTGCGTTCCACCTCTTGCCCGAGTACGTGAAGTTTGTGTTTCTTTAATGTTTGGAGAAATGACACCTTAATCCCTTTTAACCAGAAAAAATATAACATTTCAAACTTCCGAGAATATGTACTGACATTATCATTAAACTATGTCATTAACAACCCGTTTTACCCGAACTATTCTTTAAAAATAACACCACATTCCATCCATACATAAAAAACCACCATATCTTATGTCACCAAGAAATGTACTTTCTTTTTAATACACATGTTTTTTAATCCAGCTTCAGATCTTTCAAACATTCTTTCCCCCACTTTAGATGATTTAATGTTCATGTTTCCATAAAAGAATGAAATTCTCGGCAATGGGACCAATGACGGTAAGTTCTGAAAGATGGACGTTAAAGTAATTATCATGTATCTTGAAAAACCGTCAACACCCTTATATTCATTTGAAGGTGCAACCCAAAGGTGCTGACACTCGGTCTCTATACCAAGCTTAATTGATCAACTTCAACTTTATTCCCTCCGCCCTTTCACAAAAGGAGAACTGACAATCAACGTGAACTCTCCTCTCCTCTTCCTACTAACACCCGGTAACACGCCAATACAACACAGTCCAACATTCTTTTCAGAGATCTATGGGGGGGGGGTCCGAGGACCGTTGCCAGCTGCTATGAGGCTGCGAGTTTCTCGTCAGTCTCAAGGTAATAATAATTATCATAATCGTAATATGATTTCCCACTTTCTCTTGATTAGATACACTGATCATACAATGACAACACATGAGAGCGGATGTACAGTTGACTGATAGCCAGTGTTCCAGTCGCTATAGACTATTTACTGTGACTAAAATCAGACAATTGTATTCAGTTCAATGAACCCTTGGAGAATGAAGAGTTTACAAACTAGATTGACTATGTCTACCACATAATTTAGTCTTCACTGAAAGAAATGTACGTCTGAGGATTTCGTTGATTTACAGAACCAGTGATACCGCAAATATGTTCCGTGCTGTAATTAATGAGAACTGTCTCACACACACACAGACACACACACACACATATATATATATATATATATATATATATATATATATATATATATATATATACACATACATACATACATACGAAGGTATACACAATTTAGAGTGAATGATATATAAACAAACAAATAGGCAAATAAAAGGTCCTGAAACGTTGACAACAGGATGCTCGTTCGAAATGTGTAGGAGGGCGTTTCACCGAGGGTATCAAAATGGTCGAATAACGGTACTGTACATTAATTCACACCAATGCAATATTATGTACCGATGGCAGCGACACCTTATCGTTACTATTCAAGACCCATATAAATGTGAGGGTGTTGCCAGAACGCTTTATTTCGTCGATGGACACCCCCACCCCCGTCCCAATGCAGAGCGACATGGTACAACGGTAGAATATTTGTGCCTTCCGCCTCACTTTGTAATGATTCTGTTTTCACCCTGCGTTGGCCTTCCGCTGTACTCCCAACAAGTAACATACCTCGGCACCACAACGCGCTGGACAAGGATTTCGTGGCAAAAGCCAAACGGTGTTACATTGCTCAAGGACGCATCTCGGGCAGCACCGTGTCTCAATCCTTCAAGTCCTGTTTCAGGCCGAAGTCACTGACTCACCAGTTGAAACGAATCTCGAAGTATCTAGTGTAAGAAAATATATCTAGCACGTTGAAGTACTTCAGCTGTTGGCAGTCACACTCAGCGTGAAGCGACGACTCGCCCGTGAGGTCATAATCATATGGCCAACTGCAAACGGACGAGAGCGTGCGTTCGCTTTGCAGGAAATGGGAGGCAATGCAGCCCCTCCAGCAGATGCGTGGGGCGGGGATCCAGCTGGATGCGGTAGCGCGTAAACCTGTTTCTGAAGGAAATACTGTACTGCACGGTAGCCAAGTACGAGAAGAAACGGCAACCCAGCAGACAAATCTTTTCTCTCCCTCCCTCCCTACTCCTTCCAC
Organism: Oratosquilla oratoria; assembly: GCF_046742065.1. NCBI lineage: Eukaryota > Metazoa > Arthropoda > Malacostraca > Stomatopoda > Squillidae > Oratosquilla > Oratosquilla oratoria. The sequence goes on from NC_134809.1 coordinate 1,030,899, forward strand.
TCTCCATCTCCCTCACCGTCTCTCTATATCTGTCTCACGTCTCTGTCTGCCTCCAATCTTTGTTTATGTCCATCTTTCTCGGTGTAACCTGTCTTTGTCCATCTCCGATTCACGTTTTCCCTCAGTCCATCTATTTCTCCGATGAATGTACATGCATTTGCGAACTATTAAGATAAAAAAAAAAAACACTGTCTTCCGGGATATCATAACCCATGAGATCACTCACTCGTGCGTACGGCCCTGAAATCGTTCTAGTGAGTCACTCAACATCAACACCCAAAGCGCATGGCAGCTAAGAAAGCCGAGCCTTTCTGGCCAAATTCATGTTGTTGAATTGAAGGGTCTTGTGGAAATTTATCCAATTGACCTTGTCACGGCTTGTCACATAAGGAGAAAGGTTTCATAGGCGTATCGTGGTGACACGTGGATCCAACGGACACTGTTGTACAGACCAAATAGATTTGTTTCTCGACGGCTGCCGAACACATTCCTCTGACTAAATGGCAGTTTTCCCTGTTTCTTCACATCTCTCTTGTTTTCCTGCGCATGATGTCTTCCTTGCCTAATATATCGATTAACACGATATTCTTTCCTCAAATAAATTGCTCTCTGGTTGCAGTGAACTCAGTCCTGCTGTGCGTCAGTAATAAAAAATATGCACAAGTCTTCAAGTACAGTATGTGACCCACTCGTATAAAGTTAAAAACACTGCTCCGGCTGAGATTAATCCATTTTAATGAGATAATGATAACGCACGAATAATGTATTAGTTAAAATATCAATCTAATTCAGTAATGTTTATTTAGTATATTTCTTACGACACAAGACCAATTCATTTTCCCACTGGACAGTCTGGGGGAACTGCGGAAGTTGATATTCCCTTATGTGTGCGCTGACCTGTTGCATTCTGGGTAACGTGTAACGGATGACTCGGAATGATAGTGCGGAGTACAGTAACCCTACTATTGTTGTCCCCATTGATCAAAGAATAAATACGTATGCTTATTTTTCTATCAAATTGTATGTTTTTATAAGATTCGTTCGAATGCGAATTACTTGTATGTGAAAAAGACAGAACTACAAATGCATTCAACAAATGCATTATGTACATCAACACACCAAAAGGCCCTATCCTGAAAGCAACGTACGTGGGATGACACAATGCATATTAATATCACCAAAAGGTTAATCAATTGCACCTGTGCACAGAATTGCAGACAAATTAATCTGCTAGAGAAACAAGTCGGAGAAAGTCTGCAACTGTCAGTTCGATTGGGCTAGTTGTAGGCGAAGTGACGCTCTCCACTGACTGCACGGAGGCGGGGGGCGGGGGTTTGGCAGAGGAGATGAAAAAGTCATACTGGAAAGTGAATCAGAAGTATGTATATGCATGGCCATTTTCTACTGATATATATCGTTTTATTGCAAATTATTTGAAAGCCAAAACTAGCTAGACGTTGTATATACATTACAAAGTATTAAATGACAGTTCTAATGGGGGTAATAAGGATAGTTGGTCAAGTTAGCCTACAACCTTGCAAGCGTGACAGCCAGTGTAATTCTATCTAATGTTATTAATATTCCAAAATGGCTTCTTAATAGGGGTATTGTGGACCAATTTCAAAGTGGTTATTCTGTAAATTTTAGAAATAACGGTTTTCTTTTGTTTGCCAAGTTTGATCAGCACATTTCTTCATTTTGCTATTATCCCAGAATTCACATTTGGCTGATGTCTGTGTTTTTCTAGAGTAAAACCCCTTTTTAACAAATCTTCAAGTGCAGGGTCTTCTTTATATTAATTCATCAATTACTTTCTTGTTAAGAGATATATTTGGGAAAAACATGTTAGAAAATAACGCGAGTTTGAACGATTCCTTGTGGGTCTTCTTCGATGAAGCTCTACTGATCGAATATAACAAATGGGGTCAACATGGCCATTGTTGACTAGTCGCAATCTGATCCAAGTAACAGTCCTCCCATCCAATCACAAAATATTTTTCAGCAGTACTCTCTGGTAACACTCCACTCTCATTCACCATCCCTTCCTCTTCTCTTGGCTCCTCCTGGATGACGGGTCATCCCTGCTCCACTGCTTCTGACCCAGGGCAGTGGGCAAGATGAAGAGAGAACCCGTTATCCAGGAGGAGCCAAGAGCACACACAACGTAGAGACTACAATTTCACACCGGGCTTAATGACCCCGTTATGGGTCGATAGCCTTAAAAAAAAAAAAAGAGAGAGAGAGAGAGAGAGAGAGAGAGAGAGAGAGGTGGTGAATGGGAGTGGATTATGTAGGGATGAAATGGGTAGGAGTGGATTTGTAGCTTTGACTACCTCCCTTAAGGTAGAAAAAGCCGTTGGTGTGTGTATATGTATATATATATATATATATAATGTGTGTGTGTGTGTGTGTATGTGCTCTCTAGTTTCTGAATCCATCGTGAAGCCTCTCTAACTAGATCCTTATAATAGGATCCAATGGACTTCAACTACAGATTACTAGCAAATCTTACTAGAATGATACCTCCAATCCACTCCCACAATATTTTCCAGTAATGCACACATTGCATCTCCCTGTTCGAACGATCTGTTTAACCTCTAGTAATCACCTTAACATTGAATACCTTCATCAACTATTAATTGGTGTACAGTTACTTTCTGATTTCTGGATCCACCGTGAAACCTCTCTAAACCCATATACTGTAATAGGATCTGATTGATCTGGGTACAATTACTTTCTGGTTTCTCAATCTACCGTGAAACCTCTCTAAACCCTTATAGTAGGATCCCATAAACTTCCTGTTGGAATTTATATTCCCTGAATTCCAAGGAATATAGACGCGAAAAACGAAAGCTGACAAACTCGAACTTCTGTTTTCGGATTCCTGTAACAAATACTCGCTCTTGGAGACCCGTCAAACCGTGACTCCCATGTCTGGTTCATTTCGTCGGTAGACAAAAACATGGAAGAGGTAAGGGCTGCTTTCCAGGCGCGGGGAGCCTAATGGCTCTGGATACATTTTCTGATAACTCTTGATATTTCCATAGTCCTTGCTGCGGCTTCTTGAGGTTATTCATAAGTCACGAGAAAATAGTAGCAGATGTTTACTTGGTGCAAACAGCTTTTTATTTCTCTAAGAATATTTCCTAGATTTCCCAAAAAATGTCATACATTCGATTGTTCTGTGACATGCACTACGTATAAAAATGAAATAATGAATTAGATGTGTATGCAAGACACTAAAGAGTTCAAATTAATATGAGAACTACATTAAGATTTCCCTTCCACCACGGTAGGAGAAAATGTCGGTGTTCTAAAACCGAACTATTTTGCAGCATCATTTACCACAGTCGTTCCTGCCGTTCCTACATTATACTCTTCAGTTAATACGTGAGGAACTTTAGTGACATCTTTACAGACCGGAATCATGCATTATATTATGATCGGATACTAATTTCCACAAAAAGAAAATAATGTTGATCACTCCTAACTTCTCCCATCCATCCGCCCTTTCATTTCTCCCTCACTATTTTTATGATCCCATCTCTTCAGCACGATATTGTCAACAAGGATGGAAGTGCTGGTTCCAGAGTGTTGTTCATGAACCTTTAGGGAACACAAAATTCTCACAAGCGGGACTACAACCCCCCAAAATAAGGGGAATAGTGGATGCATAAAGATTTAATCCACTGTTGACAAGTGATCTTCAGGAGTCTTAAGAGCAGCATTCGGTCCGCGAGAACTCAGGTTGAGAGCCCCTGCCCTGTTCTGAGGAATAAAAAGATAACTTTATTCCACGACAAGGGAGGTCTTAGTAACCATGTAGTGAAGGCTGAAGCAACTGGTTGTTTTAAGAGAAGATTTGATAACATTGTCGGGATGACAAGTGATGAGGGGGATGGAAGTGCCTGGTGTAGGCCTTATGGTCTCTTCCAGTCTCCTCCATTCTTATGTCCTTATGCTCCATACTACTGCTGGGGTTAAAATCAACCAAGCTGCTTTCACAAATCATACCATTCCTAAATAAATATTGCCAAAACGTTCAGTGTAATAAAGGTGTTTCTTGTATGTTAATTCTACATTTTTCTTCACTCCTCCTCCGGAACATGATTTGCATTCGTCATATGGTGTAAATTCTACTTTTACCCTGATTTTTATTTGACTGTTTTTAATTATTCCATTAATATGTTATGAAGATATTGTAACATCAGATACTCGGTTCGACTTCCACACTGGACCAATCCGTTTTGATAAGCAGCAGCATGGAGTGGTCCTGTGAAGACCACTTGTCGTATCTATCAACTTCGACAGTATTTCCTCCATCTCTTCACATTGACAACCGGCGAAGTCTCCCTTTCTCCGTGCGTGCTATTTCCAAGTCTAAACGAAATCCTCCTCACCTCATACACAATGTCATTTCCCAAAAATAAATATCTATATTACTATGATCTTCCTCTGGATTTGTAGATATTGTACATATCTCTTCCTTTCCTCTTCAAACAGGTATCTCCTATTGTAAATATCTAATAAAACATCCCTATATATGCTTAACTCTGTGTTGTTCTTCCTTATCATTTCAATCAGCTGTCTTCCATGCACCTCAACAAGATTCATCGCTGGGCCTTTTCAACAGCCTCAGCAAGATTCATGGCTGGGTATATTCAACAATATTTGTATCCTTTAATCTCCCTTTGTTGTGTAAACGTACTACATACGCTTTCTCCAAGTCATTCGAGACTTTTCCCTCCCATTTGCCTTTAGATTTCCCGCAGTCATTTTACCGTTCATGCAATGCCTGCCTTTTTCTAGCACTTTTTTGGCCCTACCGTCCACTGCCGGCACTTTCCCCGATCTCGACGCTAGTTTCTTCATCTCCTTCCCATAATTCCCTTCCCTTTATCCATTCCTTTTTTCGTTGTTTTCCTTCTTCATCACCTCTCCGTTCGTTATATGCTTGAAGTTATCTGTAAACCCTACTATTACTTCCTCTATTCATTAGTTTCATTCTTCTCGTTTTTCATCTATTCCCACCTCTTCCTTCACATTACTCCATTTCAAAATAAAATATCTTCATATTTCCAAAATGTCTATTTACCTTCTCACAGCCTCGTATTGTCTCACGTCTTTATCTCTTATCAGTCATCTCTAGGTTTCTTAAGCATCTCTTTTTTAAATCATAATTTTAGAAACAAGCTTCTCGTAGTTTTAAATTTCACAATTCGTTTTTTTTCTCGCAACCTATAATCTCTTCAGTATTCTAAAGATAGTTTTCAAAATTTTCATTACTTCACCTTCATCTCTCTCTCTAGCTTCCTCCAATTCTTCGGTAGTATCCTTCCACACCTTCCCTTTCCAACTCTCTTACCTTTGCCGTTCTAATAATTTCTGTTTTAACTTAAGGTGGGGGCACACTAACATGCTACTTGGTTTTCCTACTTTGAGCAGAAACGACCTCGGTTACAATATTTTGTAAGAACATCTCAACAATGTGTCTAACATTCGTATAGATTTAAATTCTCTTAGTTTGTCATTCAGCTTTTCACTGTGTGACGTAAACGTAATTTGACATTTGGAAATGTCAATTTTTTTTACTGAAATTTATTTTACTCAAACGAAATAGCAAAAGCAAGTAGCGTGCTAGCGAGAAATGCCTAGTGTGCCGCCATCTTTAGTCACAAGCTTTGAAACCTCTTATCACCACCATTAATTAATCCACACTCTTGCAACAACCATTTTCATCAAGTATACATCCAACAGTTTCCATTTCAGATCCTGGAGGTTTCATGCACAACGGTAACCAATTTTCAGGAGTTTGAATTTCCTATCATTGGCCGTCTCTCTACACAGTTTCTATTCCACATTTCATATCATTCCTGTAGTTATATATCCTGGTCTCATTTCCTGACTCCAGCTGAAGGTAAATAAATTATTTAAATTTTCATTTTCATCGCTCATTATCATCCCTTCCTCTCTGCTGATAAAGAAACCTAGAGCTGTAGTATTTTTCCACATGGTATCTGGTATGATTGATACACTGGTTTCCAGTTTCCTCTAGAAACACCTTTCTTAAAAAAAAAAAAAAAAAAAAAAAAATTAATAGCAATAAATATCTCCCACCCTTATTCCTTGACTTTACTTTCTGGTCCGTCTCTCAATAAACATATCCCTTTTCCTCTCCCTTCAAATGTCCCATATCTTTGACCATAAAAATTATGTGCACTCCATCTACCATGAGGACCTTTCCATCGTCAGTAGTTTTGTATTTGGCCTTCTTGGAATAATCCACACCTTTAGGTTTCCTCCATACTACTAGAGCAGGGGTTCTCATTAGGGGTGGAATTCACCCCCAGGGGTGAATTTTGGGTTTTCTGGGGGTGAATTGTGACCACATTAAGTTTACGGAGTGAGGAAAGCAAATATAGGCTCTGGCCTATCTGGCCTGTCACCTGGGCTGGAATTATACCAGTGCTGACCCAGGTTAATCTTAGGATTAGAAAAGTGTTACGCTGTGCGATAATATCTGCATATTATTTAGAATGCACCTTTTGAAACAGGCAATCTTGGAAAGGAGGGGGGAATGACATTCTGGCAAATGGTGAAAAGGGGTGCATGAGCCAAGCAAGGCTGAGAACCCCTGTACTAGAGTGTACCCCCCACCCCCCACCCGAATCGCAGCCTCATTAATATGATTCGTAAAGATACAAGGGAGAGGAGAATAGACTTGCAGACATATCTATTGGAAGTTTCTCAAACTCGAAAGAGCAAAATCGGAATGAAAACATCTCTCGAATTGATGCTAGAATATTTGAATGTTCTTCTGGCACCCGTGGTTTCCTCAATTTCGCCATTTTCGTTCTAAATATGTGATATTCTTTCACTCTAGTGATCCCCAAAGGAGATGATCTGTACTTTCTGTTTAAGACTTCAGTTTCTCGTGAAACCCCAAGTCCACCACGCGACGACGTGTACAACTGTACATCCATCAACACTCAACCAAACGTTCCAAGCATTCCTCTCTTCCTGGAAGTAAAAGTTCCACAAAATACAATTGGAGCGAGCCGCTTCTGCGGTAGCTAATATCATCTTCGTATTCAGCAAGAAGTATTTAGATAAGGTTGCTAAGAAACCCCTTAGGGTTAAGAATAATCTAGATTCACAAACCTGGATGAATAAAGATATGAAAGAATACACGATAAAACAGTAGCTGAGACAGTGTCCAATCAACATTCAAAAAATGTCTCAATCCCAGGCCATACAATTACATAATCTAACTGTAGAAACCATTTTCCCCAGACTCCTTTACAGTTGCACACACCGTGACCAAGCAACGACCTCCTATGTGGGCCTTTGATCATCCCGCCTCGTTATAGGCAGTTTCCTGCTGGTTTCCTTTTCTACTCCGTGGGGATATAGGTTGATGGATGGTCAAAATGAAATTCTGCCAACTCGACGCCTTCACGCCGCCACGCACGACAGTCGAACGTAGAACGGAGGGAAAATCTGGAACCATTTAACTATCTCGTTAGCTTAGACGTCAAGGTCTGCGTTGTCAGGTAACGGTACATGAAAAATCGGTCACGGTAGTCAAAGGTGTTTTTTTTTTTTTTGTTCTTTATTAGTTCAGAATAATTATAGAATATCTAATAATCAGATCCTGTGTTTTCGATTCTAATAGCGTAGACGTTAAGTTTTCTAGTTTTCCGCATGCATAAGCGATGACATCGTAATCATTCTCAGTACTACTGAAATACAAAGACATTTTTTATGTAACAGTAGATGCGCATGTATCCTCATTCCGTGCGAGTGTGTGTGTGCAACTGAAAAGAACAACACCCACACACACAGTAATGCGGAATCATAGCTGCCCCTGGCCTGGAGTCACTCCGGCAGAACAGCAGACTGTGGTTCTTTCCACTCGACTCCCGCGAGATAAAAGGGGTGATGAACTCTGGTCGCTATGTAGGTTGACCGCAAAGAAGCAGCGTGATGAGGTGGTGGCGCGTTGGGGGTGCTGCGATGGCAAGGGAGCCGGGATGAAGACTGTGATGAGGCGGGGAGAAAGCTGGCAGGCCAGCGAGCTAGGTCCCACCCGTGGCCGTGCATCCTGTAACCGGGTAAAGCGTTTCGATTTTGTAGTAGGTTAAATATTTTTCCTCCCACCTGAAGACCGGTCTTTGTGTAATTTCCAATATGGTAGTGTACTTCGGAGACTTTGTTTATGGCGATTTTAATCCGTGGTGAAAATGGGTTGAGTTGGGCTTTGCTTTGTAAACATGTCGATGGATCGCTGACTAGTCAAAGTTATGTGACAGTGCTATGACACTATGCTGCGATCGAGTCATTGATAGTAAAGTTCAACTAAGCATGAGTTGTATCGCCGTGCAAAGTTTACTCTCCATAGCTGTACTTAGCTGATATGGACAAGATTGACACTTGGAATGGAAAATGTGACGGTAGAAAAGCCATACAGAAATTTATGTTTTAGCGTGAAGGATTTGGAGCATAGTGGTGGTCGGGTAGTCGTTGTTATGATTATTTGATTGTATTGAGGGGGGAGGGGTGAAGTAACGGTAGAGGTCGATGCAACCATGTACACTACACTAAACTATATATGATAATGGTGATGGTGGCTTACGGAGACACGACACGGAAATATGATTGTAATGTTGGCTGCGCTGATTCTGTCAACAGCAGGTATATATAGAATTTGGAGATGTTGGCAAATTGTGTAAATGCCGATTGTTTTTATAGCACTGTTGTTAGTATGACTCCTGTCTGGTTCAATATGTTTGGTTTACGATGTGATTCACCATTGTATTTGGACCACGTGCTGGACTTGTGATCAACATGTATCCCCTGTTCGGGTGAAAGCTTCAGAGCCCTTGGCACCATGCAACCGACAAAATGTCATGCGTGGTTGCACTGGTTTGCCAAACCACGAAATTATGGTGGCAATCATGTACAAGCGCTGATGAGGTTGTGCCCAGGATGAGAAAGAGGCAGTGAGGACGTGGTAGGTTTGGTCGTGACATTCTTTGTGATAATAATGCCGTTTGGTAGTAAAGGATGATTGCTGTGGTGGGTGGCAAAAACGGCGTTGAGAGAATAATGGCATATTCGTGTTTTAGTGTTAATACTGGTGTAGTAATGTAGACGATGTCGATAATGATAAACCGAGGTGGTGAATGAGAAATAGAGGGGATGGTGGTGTTTAGTGGCTGATGCCAGTGGTTCAAAATATTGGTTGGATGTAGTTTCTTGTGGTAGTAGGAAGGTGCTTCGGTGGCGGTGGATGGTGATAGTGGTTCGTGGTGTAAGGTAGATGGGGATAGTGGTGGGGGACTCTTAGGTGGTGCTTGGTAGGATGGCGAGTGTTGATTAGTTCGTGGTGGTTGTGATGGAGAATAGGTCTATGCATAATGACACCGACGGTGGTACTAGTGGTGATTTTGTTAGTGGTTCTGTTGGTGGATTGTAACGGTGGCGGTTGTGTAGTGCGGACGGACTGGTGGTTTTACTGAAGGATGACAGTGGTGGTGGTGCTGGTCTTGCTCTGTGGAACTGGTGATAATCTTAAAGGGAATGATGGGTTGTGGGTGATAATCACAGTGGGGGAATATGTATTATTGATTGGAAACGGTGTTGATGACGGTGTAGGAGGGCAGTAATAGTGGTGCAACATGGTAATAGGAGTTTAGGGTGATAATTGAACAGGATATGATGGTGATGAATTGGCGGTTCATGGTATACGTGTCCTGAGGCTTATTTACTGGTGCTACAGAGAAAGTAGATCAAAGTCAAGAAGTAAGACGCGTTCGCGGAAGCAGATATAGGATGAGAAAAATATTTCCCATGAATGTGCAAAACCTCTTGTATCTTCCCCCAGGACTCCTGCACACACACGCGCGCGCACACGCACACACACACACACACTTGGGAACTTTGTTCTTCGATGTTTTGTTACCATGGATTAAGAGTCTACCAAAGTAAGTCTTGGTACCAAAAGCAAACATGTGCAAGACTGAACTTATGGTTCGCTTCTGCATCTTCCCCCAGGACTTCCGCTCGCGCTAGCGCGCGTGCGCGCACGCACACACACACACACACATAACAACAAAAATGGCACCTGCACTTACAAACTTGTCATATGAGGAGAGATTGGCTAAATTAGATTTACCGACTCTGGAGCAAAAAAGAGAGGTGACCTACTGACCATCTACAGAATCATGAAAGGCACAGAAATACTTGATAGAGAGGACTTGTTAAACTGGGACAGGAGAAGCATAAGAGGACATGGAAAGAAAATTAAAAAACATAGCTACAGAAGAGATCTGAAGAAAAACAGTTTTCCACATAGAGTGGTAGACACTTGGAACAAACTGGACAGGGAAATAGTGTGGGCAAAATTCATTAATGAGTTTAAAAGCAAACTAGACACTGCGAGATACGAAGGCGGGACCCCGCGAGCGTAGCTCCCTTTCCCGCAAAATACAACTAGGTAAATACACACACACACACACACTTGGGAACTTTGTTCTTCGATGTTTTGTTACTATGGATTAAGAGTCTTAACCAAAGTAAATATTCGCACCAAAAGGCAAACAAGAGATTCTGTTCCTTCCTGACAACAGTTTGCGTCTATGGTACCAGATACCAGGATCAAAAAGTGTCAAAGAACTCGAACACATGCTCTTGATTTCACGCTCTGCAGCCGTTGATCTTACTTGATTCACACGGTAACATGTCCGTAGAATCCGTACCACATCACGATCCTCAAACGCCTTTGGGACCTGTTGCCCAGAGTGGCGATTCGTGGTAAGGTTGCCTGGTTAAATGTCCACAAAAACCTTTCTACCCAAAAACAAGAAGTAAATGTCCTTTGGCAAAAGAGACACACGAATGGAATAAAAAGATTTTGAGGAAGGAGAGGTGGTGTGATACAGCAGTGAATGTCAAAGTAGGACTAGAGAAGACAGTATTTATCTTGTCAGCAATAACCAGAGCTTCTATCCTTGGGACCATACCACATCGTAGGAGTCATAAAAATGGTAAAGGAGGGATTATATATATATATATATATATATATATATATATATTGCTTTTGTTTAATTATTTTGAGATGAGCCTCTATTCACAAACGAATAAACATAAGCGATGGTGCTGTACATGGTTTAAGACAGCACCTGTATTCGCAATGTGCTAGAATTAGCAATAGTGGAGGTATGACTATGGGGTTGGTGCAATCATGGAGATCACCAATGTGGAGAACGAGGGGAATCTGAGGGTGAATGTCGGGTTGAGACAGTAATATGAAGAAGGTGAGGAGCCTACGCCAGGAGGCGCATAGCTGTGGCCAAAGCCTCTTTGTACTTTTGCCTTTACCCTATGCACTTAAGGAACAGTCATTGCCGAGAATCGGAGAAGTTTGAGATTCGAACCCACAATTGAGCGAGCGCGAGTCCAGCACGCTTCCGATTGCCCCGACATCACAGTAATATAGGTGATGTTGAAAGACGAAAGGAATATATTGCTGCAGCTGTTGTAGTGGTGCAGAAGTAAGTTGAAATGGTGATCGTAAATCATGTAATAGTATATAGCAGATAGAGCGATAATGGAAATGGTCTTGGTGCATTTTGTTCGGTGCTATCATTGCTCAACGATCTTCACTCCTGGTTCAGTGATGATAGTCAAATGATTGTCTAGACTCTAAAGCACTGATTACCTGTTTTCAAATGGGGCTGATTTGCTTCGAGCTGCAACGTACGCGTTTACCCAAATATGTATGATGCCAGAAATGATGTGGGTCACCAGCTATTGGCTGTGGTAGATTAATCATTGCACCAAGCAAAATATACCTTTAGGAGTGGTTGAGGAGTTTGTGGAAATAGCACCAATTAAAGAAGCAGCGACGGTAGTCAGTAAGGTTGTAGTGTTGGTGGGGAAGGGTATTTGTGTAATGGTATAGGTGAGAGGTATGGAGAAGTGGCACGATTGGTGATCCAGGGCCTGAAGGCGATGGAGACTTTGAAGGTGGTCGCTGGTTCCTGCGGTGATTTAGATGATGTTCTCCGTGAATGTGATGGTAGTGGCGGGGAAGGCGAACGAATCATGTGGTGAAAATGGCTTTGGGGGTAATGATGGCATTTGTGGTAATGTCGAGAAGCAGGTTGACAACAAACGGAGCCCGTGTGTGTTCATGAGGGTTAGTTGTGTTAAGCGTAATGCTGTTGGAGGTGGCAGTGGTGGTCGTGGTACCAGACACAGTGGAGGCAGTCGTGCTGTTGGAGGTGGTGTCGGTGTGTGTGGAGGTGGAAGTGGCGAAGTGGAGTGCATGGTGGAGGCAGTCAAGATGATGTTGTAGGTGACGATGGTAATGAGCGTGGCGGCGACAATAACGGTCTTGGGTGGTCGGTTGTAGAGGGTAAACGATATGGTGGGGAGGGAGGGAGGGAGGCGGAGATGGCGATGGTGAAGGGTTGGCAATGGTAGTGGTGTAGTGCTGGAGAGAGGAGGCGGCAAAGGGGAAGAGAGCTCGTATCGACCCCTCCTCCTCTTCCTCCTCCCCCTTCCCCTCCCCCTCCTCTCCCTCCTACTGCACCTCTTCTTCAAACTTCATCTCTCCCACCTCGGCCACAACCTCCTCCTCCTCCTCCTTCTCCTACTGTTTTAGTTTCCCGTGCCCACCTTCCCTTTATTTCCTCTCCATGTCTCAGCGAAATGTGAGTTATTTCTTGCAATTCTTTTTCCCCTCTCTTCTCATTTCACTTTCTGACTCCTTCCTATACATAATTCCTACCAATGTTAGTTATTCCACTACCTTACTCCCTTCTTTTCTTTTACATTTTCTATCCTTTCCTGCCCCACTTTTCTTTATTTCCTACTCTTTTTTAACATAAATGATGTGCTTCTTGCACGGTTCTCGTGTCTTTCCTTTTATCTTTCTCGGAGGTGGTTTGGTCATGTTATGATATGTATGAGAGACAAAAGAACTCGGCGAAGCCATAGCAGCACGTGGTCAGGATGTCAATCAAGCGAAAATGTGCTCTAAGAGAGCTTATATGATAGCGTTTCTTGGCCTGAGGTGCTGAAATAAAATTCAGAGTGTTGCTGGAACTCTGTCCCTTGTAGTGATGTTGCACCTGTAACCAAGGAATGAAGTGCTGGACTGTCTACGGTCCAGACTCTACAAAACAAAGGTACCTGGTCCATCAGAGGGGTTCTGGCACTATTGCTTGGGGAACTGACGAGGTGCGGTCCACTGTTTACGAGGAAAAGTGATTGGGACGCGTGTAATGAGAGTGAAATGGGTAAGGGTGTTCCTCTACCACGTCTACCTCGCTTTTGTGGATGAGTCACGGAGTGAAAAATTAATAAATAAATAGATATATTATTAATTATCTTCTTTCCTCTTCCACATCATGATCCTCCTATCCATTTTCCCTTCTCTTCTATTATGATCCTCCTATCCATTTTCCCTCTTACTTTACCCAATTAATCATCAGATCAATCTATAACCTCCACAATCATCATTTTTCAAGTTACCTCAATATTCATAATTTCCATCACTGATAATAATTAGTATCACTTCCCTATGACACATATTTTCATTATTTAACAGTCATTGTATTTTAGTTCTTTCTCTAAAGAAACCACATTTTTCATTATTACCATTAACGCATGTATTAAAAATCACAAGTGATATTAGTGATGGAAATGGTGTTTCTAGTACCCCCCCCCATGAAACATAACATACCAGAAAGAATTCCCCGAAAATCAAAGTTCCCTAACACCCTAAAAAGGCCCTCCTTTCCTGCCCAATTCCGCCTTGTCAATATGCTTAAGAATATGAGGCCATTTTACCTGAACGTTTATATGTATTCGTCTTAGCGTGCCAAAAATTAGCCTTTAAATCTACGGGAAAATAGACAAAAGAAAACTTTTCCAAATGGCCACCAAGATAGACCGTATATAAATACTGAATCAATAATCTGATCAAGAACAGTACATCTGAAATAAATCTTATTCTGCAACATAATAAGGAAGAATGTGGGGTGGAGGATTTAGGCAAAGCAACAAGATCCTCACTGATTTTTCTGTCACTCCATGGTATGTACCTTCTAAAAGCATTTGGTAAAAAATTCAAACATTTAACCCTGGGAAGTGTTGGGTATGATCAACGTAGACACCCTATAGTATTAGACAGCATTTTATTTATTTAATTCTGGCTGTTGTTTAGCTATTTTCTTCACACACAAGGTAACACCCCTCTCCCCTCAGTAGGGGAGGGTTTAGGTAGGGACTTTTGTATGTGGTGTGCATTACTTTCAGGCTGGCTAATCAATAAGATTGAATTAACAATGACTGAGAACAGAAACACTTTGTGTAGTTGTGAATATTGTCACAATGTCTGCGCTCTGTTCAGTTGCTGACATACATACATACTTTCTATACACACTTATGAGTGTGTACGTATATATATATATATATGTGTGTGTGTGTGTGTGTGTGTGTATGTGTATACTGTATGTATATATATGCCTACATATGTATACATACTAAAAATCCTTTCCCCCTCAAAAAGGGGTCGCCAAGTCAAAGCACACGCCCACTGCATACACATTAAAGCCCAATTAACTCCCCTTCCATCTCATTCCCTGACATACAACAGTAAAATGGATGGAAAAGTGACACTATTCCAGGAAGTGTTAGTGCAATAAAAACTATGTGCATTAGAGGTGTGGATAGCTTTCTAAAGGTTCAGAGAAAATTCCTGATGTGTGGGTAGTAAAGTGACTCACATCATTTCAAGTGAAGGCCAGTTTTCCTCATATTAGGTGTTATATATGACAGCTTTCTGTATAATAAGAGGGAAATATTGGATATAATTGATAAATGGGAGGGAGCCTTCTGGGTAATATGTGGTAAATGCCGCATGTAATTAAAAAATATTGTCAATGCAGGTCTAGAGTTAACACTATCTGCTATTACCACTCAAAACCTTGGTGAAATAGTGATTAGTTAGTTCTATCACAATTTTTCATGCAGTGACTATTGGACGCAAGACTTAAATGAAAAAAAGAATCAAATAAACCAATTATGAAATGAGAGAAATTAATAACTACGCAAATTAATATAATCCATGTAGCACCCGTAGTAACCCCTATGGACCCGAGTTAAGTTTCTCTTATACATGGTACTACGTGTAGTTGAGCCTTAATAGTCGACTGCAGGACCGCGTTATCCATTAAGGGACGCTACAACCTCTGTACCATACCACGGTGACTTAATCCAACTTGGTAAGGTTGTATGTATGATGACAAGTGCATGTAAGGTTTTTTCGTATGTTGATATCCTGTGTTCGTGAATGAAGTCTGAAACGGGTGTAATCAGACCGACCTTACTGATAAGGTGCTATCACATGCGACAATCTACAGAACCTCTGATGCCCACCGTTGTGGAGAGTGGTTGGAAAGCCCTGAGAGTTCTTTGCTCTTACTGGGGATCGATCCGGGGCTTTCCGTGGTCCAAGGTAGGTACGTTACCTCCTCCTCAACGCGGTGTTTTGCAACTATTTGCACTCTACTAACTGCCTTACTCTTTTATGCATGCTATAGCACATTATTATTATTTTTTACATAATAGAAAAAAGTTAATCATATTTTTATATTGTATGCTTGTGCCATCAGTAACTGCCTTACTCTTTTATGCACTTTATTATTTCTTACATAATAGAAAAAGTTAATTATATTTATATATTGTATGCTTGTGTCATCAGTAACTTCCGAGACAACTACCCTGTTTAACTAAAAACACACTAATCATCTTTCCCACAAACTCAATCCATCCGAATTACCTATCATGTGAACACATCCATGTACTATAAATGTTTCAATTACACAAGGTTATACTATATTATTTTCCTCTCCTACAGTGCCAAATTGCTGAACAAAAGGTAAACAAATGTTATTAACATTATATATTTCACAGATGTCGTTTCTTTATCCTAACGCAAATGTTCAAGCTACTCTGAACTATGATCACTGATCATAAACACATATAACTAACAATACAAATGACCAATAAATAATAAATAAAAAATTCCTGACGTTTACATACACATCGCCTGCTTGTGATCACCTAATTACCACGCACAATTGTCCACCTTTAGTACAACTTTCCTATCTATCGGCTGATCTTGTCGTTAGGATTATATGTAATTCTCACCTGTCCCCGTTGATAAAATCGGACCACCCAATCACCACCATTGACTATTGTCCCCATCACTTGTGCCTGATCATCTACTCAACCCCTCCAGTTAGCTACGCACTGCCCCTGAATGGCTCAATACCCGTCATTCATACAACCTGTTACTAAGACCTCAGCCACCTGGTACTTCATTCACACACGACATTATCATAACCGTTCTTGTGAGGGGTGTAACACCGTTCCCAGCTGGCAAGACATAACGAAAGGCATCGGGCGATATGGATTCGATCTAAAAGGTTCAAGATGCGTGCCAAATAACCATTTACCCATCTCTGAATTCCATCCAATTACTAAGCACTATATCATCCTTCGTCATTCAGCCATCTCTCCCTCTCTCTCACCCCTCTTCCACCCTTTACACAGACACCAACTAACTGTTCCTGACCTCCTCTAGGAGCGACGAACAATCCTTAACTCCTGGAGGTCCCTGTCCTTCACCTCGAGTCCTGTGGCGACGACCCTGCTTCGCCCACCAGCTGTCTGGGTCCGCCCCTCTCCTAGTTGGGGTCCACCCTACGAACTGGACAGGGTTTTCCCGTCTGCAGTACTGGGCCCACCCACCTACACTCTTGACGTTTCTGCTTGGAGACCAAATACACTCACTTCACATTGACCCGATTCTCGCCAAATGTTGTGAGTTTGAAAAGGTAGAAGAAGACATTGCTTACAGTATTCTAGACTTTCCAATGAACATTTCAACAATATAATATAAGATTCGTATAGGTTTAACTTCTCTTAGTTTGTCATTCAGTTTCTCGATGTATGACTTGACATTTGGTGATAATGCATAAAAAACACAATAACATAATGGAAGTCGTTCCTATTCGAACAACCAAAACCAAAATCGGGACTAGCCAGACTCTTTGAACACTTCGGTAAAGTGCCCTATAAAATCAGACGATTTCACTCGGCTCAAGGACTGGCAACATAAGACATTCTCTATTAGTTCTTCGCTATTATGGTGCGATCTATATTCATTCTGAAACCAGACGATTTTATTTAGTCTAATGATTATTCCAAAGATCAGGATCGCGATGGTTCAGTGGTACCGCGCGCGTTTTGCAACCGCCATGGTAGGTCAGATGCATGGGTTCGAATCCTGATTATGGTACACAAGTAACCTCCAAGACTGAGCAAAGGTGAACTAAACGCCAAAACAATGTCCTTTCGGAAAGAGTGTTTACATGATAGTGTTTTATTCGCTTTGGACAAGTTTCTTAATTAGCTAAAGAATTCGCTGATGAAAACGTCTAAAGACATCGCGTCTTTTATTCGCTAGCGACTAAAATCATGAATTCGCAGCTTCTATTTGACGCTTCGATAAAGTTAAATATGTTCGACTACCGCTCGCGTCTAGCGTTTCCATAGTGAATAGATTAGTCCAGACGACGTCGGTAGTGTGTGAGGGCGTATGTGCTTTGCTGTTGGGTGCATTGTCCGGATTTCTTTTCATGATAGCACCAAAATTAACACGACTGAAAGGAAATTAAATATTCACTCTCCTTGAACATCAAATTGGAATATTATTCAAATAAACCAATGCGTGATGGACAAATAGCACAAATGGTTACCGACCTTGCAGACAGCAACTTAAAGATGGACTAAGGAGAGTTCAAAAACTATAAACTATTTTTGTATTAACGACTAAATCACCTTGCCACTATAGTAGTAGTATCTAGGTAGAGGGACAGCGATTATAGAGACTAGTCTAGACAAGTCCCTACACAGGAGAGCACATTTTAGGAATTTTCGAAATTACAAAATGAGAGCTGAGTAGCCAAGGGTGAATTCAATTATAATGAAAATTATGTTTTTTGGTTCAGAAGAAACAAACTGAATGAAACCATTTTCACAGTACGCTTCAAGAGCATTGAGAACATCTACAGGAAGGAAAAGGTAAAAACAGCAAGAAAAGTGGAACAAATCGAGATTCTTTGTATGTCCCAAGACTGTACTGTTGGATTAAATCACATTCATTTCTACGGGAAATCGTGTGTACAAGAAGCTCCTCATCGAATATGCTATTTCTTTTAACGAAAGCTATACGGCGGGAATGCGAAAATGTAGGGTTAATAATGATGGTCAATGTGGGTAAAAATAAGGTAATGAGATGTACAAGGGGAGAGGATGGCAGCGATTTGGAAATAAATCTTAAAGGAGAGAAACTGGAAGAAGTGGATAGCTTTAGGAGTTTGGGGTTGCATGTGGCTGGAAAGGGAGGAGTGGAGGTGGAGGTAAATTGTAAAATGAGAGAAGTAAATAAATACATTGTCATGAGTGTCATGAGAAATAGGTATTTGGGAATGGATACAAAGAGATTATATGAAGAGGTGATTGTGCCGTTGGCACTGTACTGTACGGGGGCAGAGGCTTGGGATTTCAGAGAGGAAAATTTTAAACGTGTTTGAGATGAAATATCTGAGAAGTATGCTAGAGATTACAAGGTTGGGTGGAGTAAGAAACGAGGAGAGCTAAGGCATAAAAGGAGATGGCAGATAGTGCTAATGAAAGAGTATTGGGATGGTTTGGACACATGGAAAGAATGGGTGAAGAAATATTAGTAAAAGAGGTTTGGAAGACAGAGCTGGATAGAGCGAACTTGATGGGAAGACTGAGGATGAAATGGATGGATGGACGAGGCGAAATGGGCGCTGAGCAAGAAGAGAATGTTTGTTAAGCAAGGAAGGGAGGAGGCAAGAGATAGGGGTGAATGAAGATTGGCTATAGATGATACTGTGATGCAAGAAAGGGAGGGAGCGGGGATGGTGGGTAAGGAGCGATTATATGTGAATATTTTTGACGCAGACCAAAGGGATTTCTTCCCTAATATCTTTCTAACTCTCTCTCTCTCTCTCTCTCTCTCTCTCTATATATATATATATATATGTATATATATATATATATATATATTAGGGGGGTGAGGGGATGGTGAGTGGGGCGGGTCGCCGACTCAATGAAGCGGCCTTGCTGTTTATGTACTGTGTTTTGCTACATTGCTTCTGACCCAGGGCAGTGGGCGGGATACAGAGATGAGTCATCCATAAGGAGCTAAGATGAAAAGGAGGGAAAGGGTGGTAGATGGGAGTGGATACGTGCCTTGACTTGGTTACCTCCCTTGTAAGAGGAGAAATCCATTGTTATATAGATAAAATGAAAAATGACTGCCTGGAAGAGACCTGAAGCAAAAACACACAACAGCCATTAACACATTACTTTTCATATAAATATAAAACCATCAACGCCTAACAGCTCTAGGGACAGATAGAAGTCCCCTTCGGGTAAGAACTGAAGAGTAATCTCAAGTTTTGTCCGAGATGGAACAGCAGCCTGCATCAAAGTGTTCTTTTGTATAAAAGAACGGATCTTCATCCACTGTTACTCAATTTTTCAAACGTCTGCCTCAACACTCTGATCATTTGAGTCTTCCTGCGTATCCGCTTTCGTACCCATACACTTTCTTTTCTTGGACGTTTTCTTATAGCATCAAAGTGTTCCTCTTTTCTATAAAAGAATGAATCATCATCTAATTACTCAAAATTTTCGAACGTCAGTCTACTCTTATCAAATTATCTTAACCTACTTCCTACACTACTTTCTCTTGGCTGTTTTCTCATAACATCAAAGTGTTCTTCTTTTCCATAAAAGAATGGATCATCATCCACTGTTAATTTTTTCGAACGTCAGTCTAAATACTCTGATTATATATCTGACGCCCCCTAAGCTTGCCTCCTGCCTGCCCATACACTGTTCTTTCTTGCCTGTCCAATTTCGTTCCCATAAACTTCTCTTTCTTGGCTGTTTTCTCATAACCGAATCACGCATTCTAACTCGGAGCACCATTGGAGAAAGGAAAATAGCGGCTCGCAGCACATCCTCCTGCGATGTACGTCTGGAACTGCTCGAAGACGCTAGCGAATTCATAACCCATACCAACTTCGTTTACGCGACTTATACCAACGGACAACACACCAGCTAGTGAATAGGTTTGCTTAGGTTATGCACCCCCCCCCACACACACACACATTTTACTATTGGGGTTTTGTCTGCTCTGCAGATTGGGATTTTGTCCGTTGGGATTTTGTCATGTCATCCCGCTTGCCTCTTTATCAACTTGAAAATTAGCTCTGGGAGAGCGATAAATTGGCGACAAAAGAGGCTAGCGTCCAGCGTCAAATGCAGCGCCGCGTAAAACCCAATCACGGTAGTATCACGGCTGCCAAGCCTGAACGTACGCATCTTCACTTTCTAAATTTCCATTAAACCGAACAATGCTGGCAGTCTCCTGGGTCCCGAAATAACACAATGAAACGTCAACATATAAGGGCGAATATGGCAGTAGGTGTCATCACATTGGTAAACTAGGAAAAAAAGCACATTCAAATATGTCACATTCACTAAAATTCTTTCGCCGCGAAGACTTGACATGTTTGTAAATTGCTGTCACATTGGTTCTCTCTATTATGTTTTCAGTTTATATTTGCGCGAAGAAAAAAAATAGCCAGCTGATTTACAGTGAATATGGCGGAAATATTCCAAATTGGGTGTGAGGGAACATAAACAATTCCAGGATGCGTAGATTTACAGTAGTGCGCCGGCTCGACGCACGCCAACCAATGGACCGACAACTACAGGTCCGATCCGATGGCCAATACAAGGTTTGACCTGAACACCATCTGCCCCCCCCCCTCCCGCAGCACAACACCACACAACCAAACGCAAGAATCTTACCTGAACACAACCAGGCAAGCACAACGGACCTCCAGGCTCCAGGTAGTCCAAGAGCAACCGTCAGGTAGTTTGGGACGCAGCGCCCCCGACACAACCAAAGGTTCGGGACATGACTCCCAGAAGTAAAGGTGAGATGGTGGTGAGGAGCGTACGGCAGGAGGTGCATAGCTGCGGCCGAAGCCGTCACCCCTACGTGCTTGGGAAGGTAATAGTCACTACTGGGAATCGGAGAGAAGTACAGGATTTGAACCTGTAACTGATAGAACGCGAGACCAGCAGTGAAGAGCCGACGCCAGGAGATTTTTAGCTGCAGACGAAGCCGTCACATTTGCCCTATGCACTTGGACTGTTGGGGCAGGTAACTAATAGTTACTGCTGGAAATAGAAGAGAAGTACAGAGTTCGAACCCATTACTAAGCAAATACAGGAACATCTACTCTTCCGATTCCGCCACCAAGAGCGAGTAGCATTTACCAAAAATTCCGAACCTACGGACACAGCCGTCACATTTACCCAGTATGCTTTAGGCCCTGTTGGGGGAAAGAAACCTGTTTGAAGTAGAACAGGAAAGCGGAGCTCAAACCCTCCACGTACATGCAAGAGAGTCTCGTCCCTTTTTTGGTTACATCACCAATCTGTTCCACCATCTTCACGGTTAAACACATTTACATGCTAACGGGAACATAACCAACACTCTTAACCAATCGGAGCAACTCCATCACCTTTATTCTGATTGGAGTACACAAATTATTTCATTTGGCTAAAGAGAGTTCAGTGCAATGCAGGTTTAAAATGAATAAGTTAATCTTGATTCCTTTTGATCCGGTGATAAATTCCTATTGCTAACTCCGAATTCCTTATATATATATATATATATATATATATATATATATATATATATATATATATATATATATATATATATATATATATATATATAATGTTCGAGTGTGTTCTTATAGTATAAGGAAAAGGGCAATGCTCGTGGGATCCCATCTTGTACTTTGCAATTTATCATACTTAGCCTCAAATTCATATCTTGTTCCAACCTGGTCTATTTCCTTAATGTCCAATTACCATATTTAGATTTGAGTCCATGTATTGTGTGTGTGAGAAATAACCCGCTTGGAAAAATAAAAGTAGAGATATAAGGCAATTTATTTCTACAAGTGGGTTTACTCAATTTAGGGTCATGGCACGAGTAATTGTTCCTGTACATATAAGGAAAGACCCAATTAAGGAAATAATAGAGATGTAAGATCATGTGAGGATGTTTGTATGTACAAAGCCTTAATCCTCCTTATAAGGGTGATTGGCGAGTCAAAACAGACACCCACACCAAAATATCCACTTATATAATCAGTACATTGGGGATAAAGGGATACCTGTTCCCCTTACATACACACACACAATACCATCAGACGCAACGCAGCGAGGTACATACCGTCCACTACAGATCTCAACACTGTAGCTTTCTTTTCTCAGACACCCTGCCATACTCAGTCACCAAATGTTTCATTGTCATCCGCAGAATACAATTAATTTTCTTCCCAGTATCCTTCCTCTCTTACCCACTAATTCCAAAAATTTACCTTCCACTTTTGCCTTTACCTCCTTTACCACTCCCATGCATGTATAAATCAAACAAACATGGTGACATCACACAACCCCACATTCATCTCAGACCATTAACTCTCACCATCCTCGATACTCATACATTTTCTACTATTTGTACAAAAAGTTTTGACACCTTTCAACATATTCACCCTTGATGTCATACGTTCCACAACGCCTCTTTGTCAATCTTGTCACATGGTTTTCTTAATTACATGAATCCTTTAAATACCTCCTTACAATTTCCTAAATACTTCTCACACCTGACTTACCACTCAACCTTTTCTCTTCTAAATCCACACTTGTTCTCAATCTCTACACACGTCCACATACTTACCAAGATATTGACAACAGATATACTGTGTATATATATATATATATATATATATATATATATATATATATATATATATATATATATATATATATATATATATAATTACTCTTGTGCATTGAGCATGACCTTTGGGTTGAGCATAACTGGAAGATCCACAAGGTGCAAATCAGCAACGCGAGCATGGAGCCTAAAAACATGAAAATAAACACCTGCTTCGGATGCCTATATAGTTTGCTTGAGGATTAAATTTAAGCCTTCCCCGAGTTACGAGTGGCATTCCAATACTGTCACTACCACGTCCTGATAATTTCGAAATATAAAACAATTATTTTACCTAGGGACAAGGATAGCTGTAAAGGAATTTTATTTTGATCAAGCATCATTAGGGGTATTCATAGCTGGCACATACCAGTGATCTCGGCATAAGCCGAATGAAGATAATGAATACAAGAATTGTGATCTTCAGTGAAAATACTAAATGTTTGCTTAATAATAATAATTCTAGACTCGATATTTACCGACTGGAAACCCGAATCTCCACATAGATCTTCATGGGAATAAATTCTGGGTTGCTCTCTGTGTTGTATTAGTTAGAGAATGTTTCAGTGTCACCTGCTAGAAGTATGAGGGGAAACAATCATCGGATATCAGCTCTCCTTGTGTGAAAAAGTGGAAGGAATAAAGTTTATGTTATTGGAGATCCGGTCAAGAGACAAAGTACACACACACACACACACAATATATATATATATATACATATATATATATATATATATATATATATATATATATATATATATATATATATATATATGTGTGTGTGTGTGTGTGTGTGTGTGTGTGTGTGTGGGTGTGTGTGTGTGTGTGTGTGTGTGTGTGATTTCTCAAAGCTGATCTATCTGTATTTCTAGGATCTTTCGGGCTTTATTTGTATCTATAATGTATATTTGTATTCATTATCCACTTAAAAGTCATAGATTACGGAATTTGTTTATTATGATGACAGACTTACTTGAAGAATCCATAACCGCACACAAATGGTTCTACATTCTTACTACCTCCTACCATATTTACTATTATTATAATTATTTATTATTATCATTTTATTATTTTTATTTTCATTATGTGATTATGTGAAGGGAATGTTCGTCCTGTTA
>NC_134809.1:1060000-1117500 GCF_046742065.1 Oratosquilla oratoria
GAGCGAGTTGGAAAGCATAAGTATATATATATATATATATATATATATATATATATATATATATATATATATATATATATATATATATATATATATATATATATATTGGGGTAACATTTACGGAGCGAGGCGGAGGGAGCAAGAAAACACCTGACCTCTTCAGATGCTTGGTACGCCTCTTGCCTTCTTGCCCGACGATTTCATTCAACCAAAGGACACCCACTGTTGACGCCAAATGGTTAAACAGTTCTCGACTGAACATTTGGCAACCACATTTGACTCTTATGTTTATTGCTTTAACAAACGGACGATTTTATTTAGCGAAAGAAACAGGTGAAGACATCAAATAACTCATAGTATTTCGTTAATTGGGATGTCAGGTGAGCAACGGGAAAACATGATCATATCATCTAGCGCAGGGGTGGGGAACCTTTTTGTGCATGAAGGCCACCTTACAATTCATCGTCCCACATAGAGGCCGCACTGAACAAATTATTATATATTTTTTTCAATGATTTTATCCCTTTTTGGGAGTGACATCACTGAACACGGTTAACTTTGCTTTCGTCTATGTGTGTGGTGTATATTATAAGTTTCAGGTGTATAATGATTTCAGACTTGAAAAATATTCAAGGTCTTTAAAAAAAAAAAATAATATGTATATCAAAGGCCGCAGAAGGCCGCAGGTTCCCCACCTCTGATCTAGACTATAGTTCGAGTCAGGGACCGCACAAGAGCTGATTAATCATCAGATCACAAAAGAAGCTATACGGCCACTGACAGACCCACCACATATATATAGATATATATATATATATATATATATATATATATATATATATACACACACACACATATATATATTAATGACTATAAGAAGTATGTCAATAAAAATGAAAATATCTGCAGTCATCCATATCGAATAGGTTTTGTACGAAAAATGCTTATCGATAGGCAGTTGCAGGGTCCAGAGGATCTTTGCAAATGTAGACAGGAAACCAATTGAAGGCATCCACTCTTGCAAGAAATTATAAGAATACCGTTGCAAAAAGATATGAGAGAGAGAGAGAGAGAGAGAGAGAGAGAGAGAGAGAGAGAGAGAGAGAGAGAGAGAGAGGGAGAGAGAGAGAGAGAAAGAGAGAGATATTTTCTGTCCATAGATAAAATTACCCTATAATTCTAGCGTCCTTTAGGTTGTTGTGTATCATCTTAGTATTACTGAGATATGCTTGAACTCTGTGGTAGTGAAGGGTAAAGGGCATTATCATCAAGACATACGGGGTAGATAAAAAATAAAGATTATATGACAGAAAGATTGTAAGAAGACGCAAGGAAAAGCGACAGGGAGGAGGGGGGGGGAGAGACGGTAGGGAGGAAGAGGAATATGACAGGATTGCGAGAAGACGCAAGGAAGCGAGAGGGAGAAGGTGGAAGGGGAAGACCGTAGGGAGGAAGAGGAAGAGGAAGAGGAGTACGGGTATGGAAAAGGAGGATAGGGCAGTTACATGGGGTTACATGGACAAATGAACAGCAACACACCTATTGGTCTCTACATGGCTGTTCCGGTACTTAATCTATTATCAATATTGTAATTTCTATTACCACTATCATCACTACTATCACCATTACTATTATTCCTTAATCTATCTAGAAGTAAATAATTCTAGTCGGGGATTCGTTGCAAGTAAATGTCGAGATGCTTTTTGAATACCTCTACAGTGGTATTCAATGACGTTGGATGGTAGACCATTCCATAGATTAACAAGGCGATTAAAGAGTATTTTGCTACGTCTGTTTGAAATAGTTTGCATACAATCTTGCATTCACTACTCCTAGTTGCGTTGGAGGTGCCAAATTTACAGTATCTTTTCCACATCCATATTTTCAATTCCTTTGACAATTTCGAAATCCTCAATTAGATTTTTCTCCGTTTCGAGAAACTAAACAATTTTAGTTCCCTTAAGCGCTTTTCGTACGGCTTGTTCCGCAACCTAGGAATGAGCTCGGTTTCTCTATGCTGTTCTAAATTCCGTATATCCTTTTTGCAATATGACCAACACCGCACAATAATCTAGGTTAGGTCTGACTAGGACATTGTAAATATATAATTTCTTCAGTTCTACACTCAAAACCTCTACATATAAACCCAATTAATTTATTTAAAGTTTCAATGACTTCCAAGTATTGTTTGCTTAATTTGAGATCATTTGACCTCTGAACAATGTTTACCTGGTTTGAGGTAATTTGACGTCACAACAAAAGGAGGGGGAGGAAGGGCTGGATAGAGAAAGAAATGTAGACAGAAGGAGTGATTATGAGGAAGTGAATGAAAAAATGAAATAGTAGTGGGAAAGATGAGGAAGGGTAGGAAGGATGAAAAGGTATAAAAATGAGAGGTAGTAAGAGATGTAGTGAAAAGCAGGAGGGGTGATGAATAGGAGGGAGTGGAGGCAGGAGGAGGAAGAGGAGGGAGTGGAGGCAGGAGGAGGAGGAGGAGGAGGAAGGGATAAGGAGAATGAGTAAGGATGAGAAAACATATGGCTAATAAGGAGGATGGATAAGGAGGAGAAGGGTTAAGGTGAAGGAGGGAAGACAAAAATGAATGAGGAATAAGGAGGAGTAAGGGAGAGTAGCAGAGATAGATAAGCAGATAAGAGCTTTAGGAGGAGGCAGATAAGGGCAGTGGATAGGAAGATGAAAGGGAGGTAGTGAGAGGAAGCATAGGAATAAAGAGGAGGGGTAGAGTAGAATGCATAGGGAGGAGGAATAAGGATAGGAAGACAAGGGATATAGGGTCGGAGGAAGTTGGGAGGAAGAGAAGAGTTGGGAGGAAGAGGAAGGGTTAAGGAAGAGAAAGTATTTGGAAGAAGAGGAAGGTAGGGGGGAGGAGGAAGAGGCGTAGGGTCAAGGAAGAGGAGGGGTAGAGAGAAAGAGGAGGAAGGGAAGAAGAAGAGGAGGAGAAAAGGTAGTGAGGAGCGGGAGGAATGTAAGGAGGAGGAGGAGGAAGAGGAGGAGGAGGAGGAGAGGGTGGGGGGAGGAGAAAATTGGTATGGAGTTGGAGGGGCAGGGAGGAGGAGGAGGAGAACGAAGAGTGGGAAAACGAAGGAGGAGGAGGGAGATAGGGAGGAGGAGAGGTCGGGAGGAAGAGGAAGAGGAGGGGGAGGAATAAAGACAAAAGGAAGGAGAGATGAGGAAGGGTTGGGAGGAGCGGGAAGAGGAATCCCAGTGAGGAGGAGGAAGAATAGGGAGGAGGGGCGTTGGAAAGAAGAGGAAAGTTGGGAAGAGGAGGACGAGTATGGAGAAAGGGAAAAGGAGGAGTTGGGAGGAGGAGGAGGAGGTGTGCAGGGAGGTGGAGGAGGATGGACGAAAGACCGTCACGTGGAGGGATAGGAAATAATGAGAGAGATATTGAAGAGGAGAGCGAGGAACAACTCGAAGAGAGGAAGTGATAGAGGTGGTAAACGAGAGAATTAAAGAGGCATACACACACACACACACACACACACACACACACACACACACACACACACACTCACACTCGGTGGCGCGGTTGGTAGAGTACTGGATGCCAGCACGGTGGTGCTCGCAGTACCTGGTTCCTGTCCAGGGCCGAAATTATTTCGGTATCGCTGCGCTTCGGGTCGTTACTCTGACTCTCGAGGGAAATAGCTATCGATCACGAGTCCAACACGTGATCCAAAAGACCAAGGTGAATATACACACACACACACACACACACACTGTACAGAGTAATAAACATTTGGAACAAGGTAGATGAGAAAGTGGTGTGTGCAAAAACAGTACATGAATTTAAAAAAGTTTAGATAAAATGGGATATGAAGACGGGACACCACGAGCATAGCTCCCCTTCCCGTAAAATACAACTAGGTAAACACACACACACACACACACACACACACACACACACACATATATATATATATATATATATATATATATATGTTTGATTGAATACGACAGCATTCTGGAAGTTGTTGATTTTCTTTCTTGTATTTTCTATTTTTCTAATTATATTCTTCCCTTGGATAGGGTGGGCATAGACCAATTCCTTATACTTCTCCATTTTATTACACGACGTTTCGTCTCTAATAAGACATCTTCTGGTATTTCTTAGGTGAAAAGGATCCACAACTTCCAGAATGCTGTCGTATTCAATCAAACATGTTTAAAAGAGAACCTGCTCCCAAAATACACACACACACACACACACATATATATATATATACACATATATATAAACACATATATATATATACATACACACACATATATATACACATATATATATATATATATATATATACATATAAAGT
The DNA here is from genome assembly GCF_046742065.1 of Oratosquilla oratoria. Taxonomy (NCBI): domain Eukaryota; kingdom Metazoa; phylum Arthropoda; class Malacostraca; order Stomatopoda; family Squillidae; genus Oratosquilla; species Oratosquilla oratoria. Next base: position 1,064,335 of record NC_134809.1, read on the forward strand.
GGAAATAAGTCTTTGATTATAAAAGAATGGTACGTGACTGAAACGTAGTCGCTAAATTCTCTAAAATATTGACTGCATAGAACGAAGGCAATACCGCATATAGAGTAGGAGGAGGAGGGGGAGGAGGAGTGTGGAGAAGAAAGAAGAGGGGAAGGGAAAAGAAGGAAAGAAAGGGTATGGAGAACGTAGTTAGGAGGAGGGGAGGGAGGGAGGAGGGAAGGGAGGGAGGAAGAGGTAGGGAAGAGGAGGGGTAGAGAAGAGGAAAGGGGGTAGGGAGGACGAAGAAGGGATATGGAGGTGGAGGGGGGTAGGGAAGAGGAAGAGGGGTAGGGAAGAGGAAGAACGGTAGGGAGGAGGAAGAGGGGTAGGGAGGGGGAAGAAGGGATACGGAGGTGGAGGGGGTAGGGAAGAGGAAGAGGGGTAGAAAGGAGGAAAGGTAAGGAAGAGGATGATAAGGAGGGGTAGGGAAGAGGAAGGGTACAGAGGAGGAAGAAGAGTAAGGGTGTAGGGAGGAGGAGGAGGATGGAGGAGGAGGAAGAGGGACAAGAAGGAGGAAGAAGTTTGGAGAGGAGAGGTAGGGAAGAGGGAGGGTAGGAAGGAAGAAGAGGAAGAGGAAGAAAAGGATGATGAGGAAAGACGAATAGGAGTTGGGTTTGAGGGGAGGAGGAGGGGTAATGAGGAGCTAGGGTTGGGTAGGAAGGAGGATGAGGGGGTAGGAGGATGAGGAGGAGCGGTTGTGGAGGAGGAAGAGGGGCAGGAAGGACGATGAGGAGGGGTATGGAGAAGGAGCGGAATGCAGGAGATGAAATAGTGAGGAGGTAATGTCGGGGGGAGAGGAGGACGTGTAGGAAGAAAGAGGACGAGGTGGAAGGGAAGACGAAGAGGAGGGAGGAGGAGAAGGGGGAGTAAGGAGGAGGGAGAGCAGGGAAGGAGGTAAAGGATGAATCAGAAGGGGTCGAAAAGAAGAGAAGGGACAGGAAGGATGAAGGATGGGAAATTGGAGAATCAAGGATAGGAAGGAAGAAAGGGGGTTACCCATGAGAGATGGTAAGGGAGGAAGAGAAGGAGGTAAGGGAGATGATGAGTAGGGAGGAGATTGGAGGGGAGAGGAGGAGGATGGGTAGGCAGAAGGGAGAGTAGGGACGAGGAGGAGGAGGACAGAATGGGTAAGGAGGAGAGGTAGAACGGAGACCCGGGTTGATAAGACAGGAAGAGAGAGAGAGGGCGACGAATAAGAGGAAGAAATCAGGGAGAGAGAGAGATGTTTGAAAGAGGGTTAAAGGCCACAGGAAGTGGAAGAGGAGAGGAAGAGGGGGGGGAAGGTCAGGTGAGGCGTGGAGGAAGAGAATGAGTGAGGGAAGTGGAGGAGAGGAGGAGGAGAGGGGAAATGATGATGGAGGCGGGGGAAGGATCCTGGAAGAGGAGAGGTGAGGGAGGGAGAAGAGGAAGTATGAGGAGAGGGATAACGAGGATGGTGAGGAAGAGAGATCGGGGTGGAGGAGTAGTGAGGATAAATGAGGAAGAATGAAGAGGATAAAGGAGAAGGAATGAAGGAGGAGGGATGAAGAGAATGAAGGAGGAGGGGGAGAAGGGATGAAGGAGAAGGAAAGATTAAAAGGAATGAAGAAGGAGTAGGGATGAAGAGAGACGAGGGAGGAGGAGGAGGAAGAGGGAACTTTCTGAAGGGTTAGGCCTACAGGAAACACGGTAACGCGTTCTGTCAAGGGGCTCAGGTAGTGGAGAGTCAGGGAAGGAGGGATGGAGAGGAGGTAGGGAGGGAGGGAGGAGGGGGGGAAGGGTGTCGATGAAGAAGAGAGGAATGAGTGAAAAAGGCCTCAAGAGGGGGCGTAGGGGATACGGTGAGAGGATGAGAAGGCTATGACGACTCCAGAGGAGTTGTACGGCTACAGAGAAGGGATTTGGACGGGTATGGACGTGGGCGGGGTGGGGTGGGGGTGGGATGGGGGTGGGGTGGGGGGTCAGCGTGGAGGATGTGGAGGGAGGGAGGGAGGAGGGTAGATTCGGTGCCAATTGGGAGGCATACGGAGGGATAAACGCTTGAAAGGTTTGGGGGGATGTGGAGGAAGGAGAGATTCCAGGATCAGACGCGAAGAGGCTGAGGACAGGATGGAAACGTAGAAATGAGGAGGAGGAGGAGGGGGAGGAGAGGAGGAGAGGAAGATGCGAGGCATGTAGAAGAGTGAGGAAGAGCCAGAACGAGTCACAGGAGGAGGGCAATCGTCCTGTATTTCGTTAATGATAACCGGCACTTGTCTTGGAGGACACTCACACCGAAGTGGAGTGGTAGAGATGACAAAAGAAGGTAGCGGAAAGGAGGGACTATAAGTTCAGAGTGGTCAGTATTCTTTTTTGAATGATTCGTTTCCAATCATGAAATAAAGCTGCGTAGCTCTGGTCAGCAGGGGTGTCACGAAAAGCACGGAATGATAGATATTGTAGGACAGGAGTGGAGAGAGAGGAGGAAGTGGATGGGTGGAGTATGAGGATGAGGAGAGGAAGGAGGAAGAGAAGGTATAGGGAGGGGAGGAGAAGGAAGAAGAGAAAGAGAAGTAGGAAGGAGGGGAGGAGGAAGAGATGGAGAAACATTTAGGATGAAGAGGAATGGGGGGTTTGGAAGAAAACGGAGAATCGTGAAAGAGAGTGGGAAGGGAAATGCTAGTGAGGATGCACAAGACGGGAGAGAGAGAGAGGGTAGGGGTGGGGGGTGAAGGGAGGAAGTGGGGGGGAAGACACTCGAGAAAGAATTGTCGTGGAGAGGGTAGTAGGTTGGTTAGAAGATCGTGCGGTAAGAAGCAGAGTTTGGGGAAATACAAAGTGAGCCGGAGAGAGAAGAGGAGGGTGGGGACCAAGGGTGTGAGGAAAGTTGGGGGGGAGGTGGGGGTGCGAGGAGGAGGCGGGAGAGGAGGGAGGCTGAGAAGGAGGAGGAGGAGGTGATGTCAGAAGACCGGAAGCGGGTTGGAGGGAGCAATAAGTAGGGGTGGCTGAAGGGTGAAAGTGGGAGGAGGAGGAGGAGGAGGAGGAGGAGAAGGAGGAGGAGGAGGTGGGGGCGACAGCGAAAATACGGACAAGAGAAGAGGGGTCGGGGTGACGTATGCAAAAGGGACGACGAGTGGGGGGACGGGAAAGCTAAACAGAACAGCGGGCACAAGTGAGAAAGAGAGCGCACCGGGAGGGAGGGAGGGTGGGTGGTGGGGGGTGGGAGATCAGGGAGGGACAGCTAATGGGCGAAAGGGAGAGCGGGAAGGTGGGGGTGGGGGGTCTACCGGGGGGAGAAGGGGGGGCGGAGGGGGGGACTGTGGGGGGAGGGCGGCGTATGCGAGTCGCTAGGCCGGTTGGGGCGGCACTGCGCATGTGGGCGTGTTTGTGTTGTGCCGCCTTGTTTGCAGCGGTGGTGGGGTCTAGTGTGTTTACCAGGAGACGGCCAGGCAGGCAGCCAGCAAGTTCTGGACCGATGTACGCGCCTTGCTGCATGACGGAAGCCACGTGAGGGGGCTCCTGATCTTGCATGACAGGGGACACGTGGATCCCTCTCACTCCACTCTCTTCCTCCACCTCAACATGAACAACACTCGCTCCAATATGTTCATCAGTTACTGAATATTAAAAGAGTTGATCTTGTACCATTTCTCGTATCCCCAATCCCGCTAAACGCACTCGCGCATGCGCGCTCGGGTATGTGTGAGCGTGTGATTCTCGGACTACAAGCAAAACTCGTGACTGACAGCTATTAGCCTGCCGGATTAGAGTTAAGAGGTCGTATTTAGACAGGTCCGTGCTAAATACTGTGACCTAACGCACGCACTCACACCATCCCCTTGCTCATAGGGAGCCTTGTAACGGCTTGCACTGTTAATGGACTTAGCCGTGTGTAGGACTCGAACTTTAGTCTTACGCATGAGAGGTCAAGACGCTACCCATTACGCCAGCAAGCCGCGCGTGTGTCAGTATGCGAGCGTGTATATGTTTACGTGCGTGTGTGTATATGTGTGCGCATGTATTTGAGTGAATCTGTTTGCACGTGTGCTTGTGTGTATGTACATGTGTGCGCGTATTTGTATGTGTTTGAGTGCACCTGTTTGTATGTGTGCCTGTGTATGTGCGTATGTGCAAGTGTGTGTGCGTTTTTTGAGTGCTCCTGTATGTATGTGTGCCTGTGTATGTGCGTACGTGCAAGTGTGTGTGTGTGTGTTTTGAGTGCTCCTGTATATATGTGTGCCTGTGTATGTGCGTACGTGCAAGTGTATGTGTGTGTGTGTTTTTGAGTGCTCCTGTATGTATGTGTGCCTGTATATGTGCGCACGTGCGTGTGTGTGTTTGAGTGCACCTGTATGTATGTATGTGCATGTGTGTGTGCGTGCAAGCGCGTGTACATGTACGTACTCGCGTGTGTGCTTGTACGAGCGTAGGTTGTTCGGGTGGTGTGTGTATGCATGGATATATGTGCGCGCACCCGCGCCTGTGATTCACCATGGTCTTGAATCACGTGTTGGACTCGTGATCGACAACTATTTACCTCCCGGAGGAGAGCTCAGAACTCATATATGACCAATCTATGGGTAATGCTGTGACCTTATACGCACCTACCCAACTCCCCGCCCACGAGAGTTGGCGTAACGGCCCACAGCGCAGCGATACTGAAATTATTTCAGCCCTGGGCGGGATTCGAACCCGGACCGCTGTAATGGCAGGCGTGAACTCTATCCACTTAGCCACGAGTCGTGTGTGTGTGTATGTGTGTACTTATGTGTATGTATGTGTGTGCGTGTTGCTGATGGTTGGAGAATACATACTTTCTTACCTAATCAAGCTTTATTAGACAGTTTCATATTACAATCCCAAGCTGACGATAACCTTGATTATTAAAAAGGATTACAAAGGCGGAACATGCCGACAGGAGACCTTTTGGTCCATAACTAGGTCGGATGCGAAAATTATAATGATAGATAAACAAACAAATAAAAATTATAATATACATAATAAATAAAATAAATGCATAAGTATAGTTAATAAACAAACAAGTCAATAGCAAATAACAAAAAAATTGACATAACTAATAATGAAAATCAAGTAAATAATAGTAAACAAACAGACAAATAACAAACAAATAATATAAAATAAATGGCAGGCATTACAGCATCTTGCTTAGGTGCTTAGGTACTTGCAGTACACTACGAATGGTTGATGATTGATTATTACCTATAAAGTCTGAACCCATACAACTTAGGTGTACACTATTTTTCTTGGCCAATTCCACTTGACCTTCAATATTCAAACATTTTCACTGACTTGTTTGTTAATCTATTCATATATTTACTCATTTATGGTGATTTATTTCTTGACTTATCCACTTCTTTCATTTATTTACATGCTACAAATTCACAAAGGAAGATGAATGATCCAGGGGAGCTAGTTGACCAACACTGGAGGAAAGAAGGGAGAGGGGATACAAAATTCGCGATAAAGATGCGCGTCCTAGTCTAATACCATTTCATCATAGTGAGCTGAGGGAAGGACAAGCTATCTACACTTACGCATATACTGAAGGTTTCTTCCTCCTTATACGAGAGGTAGCCAAGTTAAAGACACGCACTCAGCCTCCATCATCTCCAATCAGGGCCGTAGCCACGGGGGAGCTTAGCCCCCCAAATCCAATTAGCCCCTCCAAATTGATTTTTACTCAAAAGTATTATAAAAACACTACACCGGAAAACTAACAAAAATAAGCTAAGTTTTTGGTGAATGTGATACATGACGTATATACATAAAATATAAAATTGTAGCTATCATTACAGGCATATCAAATATTATAAATGATTTTATATAGTATATATATATATATATATATATATATATATATATATATATATATATCTGTGTGTGTGTGTGTGTGTGTGTGTGTGTGTGTGTGTGCATAGTACAGCAGCAGACCCCCCTAAAGCATGTAGACCCCCCAAATTTTAATTCCTGGCTACGGCCCTATCTCCAATCTTATCCGCCATCCTTGTTTCCCTCTCATCTCATCTCCTCAAGGATGAAGGAGCATCCCGGTCTCCTGTCCACTGCCCGGGTCAGTGGACAAGCTATATGTTTTATTACACCAAGTTTTTTTTTTTATCAATATTACCCAATGCAACAATGTACAATAATCTTGTTACCCGACCCATAAAAAGGACATGACCAGTAGTTATAATCATTGCATGGGTTGAAACCCTAGGTAGTTTATCGTTGTTGTTGTTATTATTATTATTATTACCCAATGCAACAATATACAATAATCTTGTTACCCGCCCCCCAAAAAACATGATCAGTAGTCATGATCATTACATGGGTTGAAATCCTAGATAGTTAATCGTTGTTATTATCATTATCATTATTATTATTATTATTGTTGTTATTATTATCATTATTATTATCACCATTGTTTTCTTTGCAATATCCTACAGTAAGGTGTCTCTTTGTTTTCTTGGTTCTCTGAATTCCATCGTGTTTTCTTTATTTCCCTCCGCCTTTGTGTTAGACGGTGAAGGTGAGGAGCCTACGCCAGGAGACGCTGAGCAGCCGCTACCGGAGCCGTTACCCTTGCCCTATGTGCTTGGACTGTTCAGACAGGGAACAGTCACTTCTGGGAATCGGAGAGAAGTGCGGGATTCGAACCCACAACTAATCGAATGGGAGACCAGCAGGCTTCCGATTACGCTACCAAATGACCTCATTATAGTCAGTTTATCAAACACTATTATGGGGTACTGTGTCATAGGCTTTTCGTAAATCTATGTTTTTGTAGTCCAGCCATTCATGCTTTCTTCTGACTAAAGAGGTGCAAACAGCAACAGACCTATTGGTCCTTACGGGGCTACTTGCGAAATGAAAGGGGGTGTAAACAATGAAAACCGTTAAGAACAACTGACCTGATTTAAGTGTATGAGCTCACGATGGTGAGAAATAAGTTAGTGTCTAACTCCATATCATTATCGACTTTTTTTTTTTTTTTTTTTAAATCTCCCACGCTGGTGTGTCTTCTTAGGCTAATGTCTTCAGCGCTTGAGTGGCGCCTCCCGCCTCCCGCCTCTGTCGTTCTTACATTCGAAGAACGAGATCGAGATTGTTATGGCATGATTTCTGTCTCGAATATAACCCTGTACGGTGAATTTTTATTACTTTTTTAATGGCTAGCGTCAGTCAAAGCTTGTTCAATGTTGTAGAACAGATTCGAAAGGCCCAATGAACTCGACACTGGTTGACTTTGAGATGCTTTGGTTCTTTTCGTGGCTGATGTGGTAGTAAGGGTCTGTGTCCTTTCCTTCTAGACATTCTCCTTTGATACACGAAGTAAAACCATCTCGAAGAGTCTTGCAGTGGTATTCTAATATATATATATATATATATATATATATATATATATATATATATACATATATATATACATATATATATATATATATATATATATATATATATATAAATCCTTGGAAGGGAAAGATTTATATAAGGAAATATTTTTTTAAGAATACCAGCGTAAGAATTTTACGGTGGTATTCTTAGAAACAAATTCCTTATATAAATCTTTCCCTTCAAAGGATTTATATAAGATTTATGTAAGGAAAGATTTTTTAAAAAATACCACCGTTGGATCCGCCGCTGCCAACGACTGACGTATTCCGTTGCAAATCTCATTTCTTTGTCTCTTGTTCTAAATCATTTCAACTTCGTGTTAGTTTTAAAAGTACATTTATGGTTAACTGTTCTTTCAAATTTCATCTTTTACGTCAAGGAAGTACTTGACTAATTCGGTTTAACATCGCGAATTCCCCCCTTGTCAGAAGGCAAGGACGGTGCCCCTTACAGAGGACTTTGTGGAGTGGAATTTAACGAACCATACCTCTAGCACAACCCACTGGCAGCAGGGTTCGAACTGTCATTCCCTCTACTTCCGTCGCAAGAATCGACGTTTCTAAACCGCTTGGCCAGCGAGCATTCTTAGAATATATACGACCAATCTTGTTATCTAACACCTTTAGAATGAGCATCTATAGGTAAAACTCAATCATCTTTACACAGAAACAAAATGGGCTCCAACATCTCTATCAAAAATGTGTCTTCTGGGTTCGCATCACAATTCATGTTTACTTGTTAATACACATTTGTGATATCGACATTACATCATAGGATTCAATATTTGAAACTCGAGAAAATATCACTCGACTTTATCAATTGACATGCTACCGTCGACTAAATTTTGCAACCCCAAGACTCCTTTGATCAAATGCCGCCGAGGAACTGATTCCTGGAATCCAGGCGGATCTGAGGACCTGAACGACTCTTAAAAAACATCTTGCGGAGGCAAAAAAAGAAGAAGAAAAAAGAGGAATGAAAAGAATTAGACACTGGGTCACTTAAGAGGAGTTTAAGGAAACAGTCTTATAACTTCCTAAATACAAAGATATTAGGATATATAACCAAACAAAACTAGGATGTATAAGGATCAGAGACTTGAGTGACTTCAAAAGACATCTCGCAGAGGTCTGCTGTTGAGTACCCACATACAACAAGGATGCATAAAGGGATTGGGTTGTTTTTCCAAATGCCTCCCCTTCTGCACTATGCAACAGTCCCGTCTTATCGTCTTTCTTTCAACATGCACTCAGATATGTGGTAACACAATACCATCTGCCATCCAACTCTCTGCCTAGGTTGGTATTTTGTTGTAACCAACTGTTGATAAGTCGCCGCAATAAGCCATGGGAACATATAGTGCATTTGTATGATTTCTGTGTTCCTAAATTCACCAATAGGACTATCTGAACATTCCTAACTCTCCCTAAATATATGTTTAACGGGTCCAGAATTGAATACAACCAAATAACACATTACATACATATATGCATACATATACTGTGACCTTTCCTCTAATAATGTAGATGGCAGACTCGGAGTATACACCCACACGCCATATATCCCATACCTAGACAAAAACCAACTCATTACCCACCCCTTACCCCATCTTAGCTCCTCGTGGATGAAGGGCCACCCCCAGACCCCGTCACATTGTTCGGGTTATGTGCAATGCAGCAAGACCCAGATTTAAACATGACCCCACACAATCAGTGTAAACTACGTTATGAACCACATATTCAATTTTTGAGAAAGGAGAATGCAGGAAGCTCTGAGACCTACTCATTTACTCTCTGGGGTGCAACAACTCTTCCTATGGAATTTTGAACTCTAGAACACGCACACACACACACACACACACACACACACACACACACACACATATATATATATATACATATATATACATATATATACATATATATATATATATATATATATGTATATGACCAATTGTAGTCCCACACACGGACCGATGGACAAAGGTCCGAAGCGTTCCGTCTCGTCACTCAAGGAAAAGAAAGGAAGAAAAAAAAAATATATATATATATATATATATATATATATATATACACACACACACATATAATATATATATATATATATATATATATATATATATATATATATATTATATATATATATATATATATATATATATAAATATATATGATCAAATTTACTGTTTGGGATTTAGGTTTAGTTAAGTTAGAATTTGTTTTACCATGACTTGAGCGACATGGATTAAACAACTCTCTCACTAGGACTTCAACCTTTGACTGTGCGTCCTTGGCTCGTTTCTGTGTGTGATTTACCATGATCTTAGGTCACGTATTGGACTCGTGATCAAAATTTATTACCCTCCCGGATGAGAGCTAAGACGTCATATATGACCGATCTATAGGTAATGTTGTGACCTTACATACACACAAACCTATCCGCCTGTAACAAACACTAATGTTTTGTTACTTGGACTAGGTGCATTAAGGAGTGACTGAAGCTCAGCTTGGTTGAGTGAATGAAGCTCAGCTTGGTTGAGTGAATGAAGCTCAGCTTGGTTGAGTGAATGAAGCTCAGCTTGGTTAAGTGAATGAAGCTCAGCTTGGTTTATTTTAATTTATTTTATTTTATTTTATTTTTTTATTTTTGGTAGATGATATTTATCTACACACGGGCCTTTCTCCATTCGGCCTCTGGGTCGGGCGGTCGCCCGAGGAGCCGACCTTGACAGTGGGCCTAGGGACACGCTAGAGGTACAGAGGACGACTGGGGTTGGGTACAGGACCGGGGTGTTTATACATACAGTTGACGTACGCAAAAGTAGCGAAGGTGCCAGCCGCACAGAAAATGGCTCAGCAGGGTCGAGATTTTGCTTTCGTAAAGATACAAGTGCATGTAGTACAGACTTAATCTAATTACGAGTAATAAAAGGCCGAAGGCCAGCGATTTCTACACAACATATTAATCCTTGTCCACTCACGTATAAGCCAAAATATCGCGTAGAATCTTATGTGGGGGAATTAGGGATATCACAAACCCAAGAGAATTAGAATACCGACTCACAGCTGAAATTTTTCCAGTTCTGGGCGGGGTTCGAACTCAGACCGCTGAAGTAGCGGTTGCGAACGGTACCACTGCGTCAAGCCGGTGTGTGTGTGTGTGTGTTCTAATAGGTAATAATTCGTCATTTGGTAACTTAGGTTGGAACGTCAGACATCATAAAAACAATAAAGGGTACATTGTTTGAAAAGCCAATTTCCATTAGAAGAGATAACTGAAACCATGTTGATAAGTTACATATGTTTTAGATTAGGTTAGAAATCGGTTATACTAGAAACTTTATATATTCATTTATTTTTTTTATTTATTATTACTATCATTATTTTTATTCGGGTAAGCACAGGTATCTTGTAATCAAACGAACAGTCAGGTCCAGTATGCGAGTACCCGACGTCGTCCTCCTGAAATCGATCATAGAAACGCATGATCGATCATCCACGATGTTGTCGTCTTGCTCAAACGCCGCCTTGGAATGTTATCCTTGCCAATGATTCGGTACGCACCAGTCGTCGCCTAACAACCGACAAAGACGATACCAAAATATTACTTCAAGGCAGGATAAGACTCCTGTTAGGTTAAAAAATTCCGTTGGATTTGAATTTGTCAGCGTGTGACGTAGTTAGCCCCGTTTTCTTTCACGTAAAAGAGCAACAACCTGATTGCGATATAGAAACGTAGAGATTATTCAGAGAGCATTTAATCTCCTTTCTTACCGAAGGGATACTCTGAAGATCAGAAAAATAAGATGGCGATTACCAGGACGAAAAGTTCGTATGAACTTTGAAAGGGGTGAATCAATAAAAACAAAACACATACGCAGAGACACTCCCCCCCCCCACCGAGGAACATTGTTCATATCGTCTTCTCTCACGAAAATAATAATAATAATAATAACATCAATGTCGATTTCTTTATGATTTTTCTTAGTACATAGCATTTCCTTGATATGTTCTTTACAAGGGTCAGATTTCGTTATATGAGGAAATTTCTTCGTTGCAACATCGGTTCTAAGGATTTACTAAGTGACCATCTGCTCGTGTTTATTTGACCTACAGCCAACCGATTTATTCAGCTGAAGAATATGGACTCTAATGGGATAAAAGTTGTCCATAAACTGTGTTTAATACTTAGCTCGACTTGTACTCTTAATATCTGCCGCCAAACGATTTTATTCAACCGAGGTGAAGCTCAAGCTCTGAAAAAGATCTTTCCCGCTTAAAAAGCGCCTCTATTCTCCATCTAAGACTTGTTTCACACGTATCGTCTTTTCACTTTGCGCCGTCCACGACACGACGTCGTGATCTCAAATAACAATGATTGTCTATGGACATTTTCACCCGTCACGTCCACGTGTGAAAGCGTTCATAGACAATCATGGTTGCGAGCACGACGTCGTGCCGTGGACGGCTCACGACAAAAAGTCGATACGTGAGAAACTAGCCAAGTTCAGGCAGGACCGGGGCACGCCCACGCTGACAAAGAACGAGAACACGCAGCATTGCACGCAAAGCTTGTCCACGTTTGTTTATTTATTTATTTATCATTTCTAGTAAAGTATCAGTAGTAACACACCTGAATATATATATATTATATATATATATATACATATACATATATATACATATATATGTATATATGTATATATATACATATATATATATATACATACATATATATATACATACATATATATATATATATATATATATATATATATATATATATATAGAGAGAGAGAGAGAGAGAGAGAGAGAGAGAGGTAGTGGGGAAGGTGTGGCAATTCAAGACATAAGAGAGAATGAAAGAGAAAATTAGGTGTTGTCCATTTCTGATCATTTGATCCTAATGAGGGAAGTTTTAAGTAGGGGGTTTCACTCAATTCATCCTCCCCGCCCGCCGTAAAACAGTAATAGTAGTAATAATAATAACTCTATCTACCAAGGTCTTTTTTCCCCTTTACAAGGGAGGTAGCCAAGTCGAAAGACAAGTACCCCACATCCACCATTCCACTCCCATCCACCACCCTTTCTTCCCTCTCATCTTAGCTCCTCGTGGATGACGGGTCATCCCTGTATCCTGCCTACTGCCCTGGGTCAAAAGCAATACAGCAAGACACAGCACATCCACAGCAAGGTCGCTTCACTTAATTGGCGACCCCCCCCCCGCCCCCACCAATCTCCGTCCCTTTATGGAGAAAAAGAGAAGACGAGGAGAAATCCCTTCGGGTTGCGTCAAATATTATTCACACATAGCCACTCCTTAACCCTCCAACCCCCATCTCGCACCCCTCCGCTCTTTGCACCACACTATCAGAGAAACAATAAATAGCAACGATAACGCAACAACACAGGAAAAACGCACGGGCTTTGGTGAACGCTATGCAAGCCAAGGTGCACTGGCTTTATTTTGGTCAGAGCAAGAAGGACTTAGGTGTTCGTGTCGTTACCCTTCGATAAAATAAGGAGATATACCCATCTCGTTATTTCCATTTGTACAGTGTAAAGTACTTGTATACAAAGGAAAGTACCTAAAAGTATCTCCTTGATTCAACTGATTCCAACGCTGCAAGCAAGCACACACAAACTCAAGTGTCCTGTTTCAGAAGTATGACGTACCGGTCATGTGACCACTGACGTCACACGCTTCATCGTGTCCTGGGCATTACCCGTCAAGACGACGTCCAACGGATGGCGTTTACATTTGGGCTACAGTGTTATTTATCTTACTGCTCTATGCTTCATAATGCTTCATGGTCTATGCCGGTGCCTTATGCATTGTGTAGTACAACAATTTTTCCTTTGATTTGTTATATGTTAAAAGCTTACGCTAGTCAAAATTATGCTGTCTTTATACTGTTGAGTCTGTTTTCAACAACGCTCTGGTCCACTTGCTGCGGTGATGCACATAATTTTGTTTTAGCTAATGTCAGACGATTTTATTCATCAATAGGCGGTTCAGATGATCTCATTATCCTCCGTACTACGATTCACCAGATACCAGGCGATGTCATTCAGCTGAATTGAGAACCTATGGAAAGGAGATTTTTTTGTACCTTCTCTTATATTTCAAACTATACAACTGCTTTATGCTGTAACCTGGCCGGCAATGCACTGGGTACTATGCTGAAACATGCTGCAATGCTGCAGTATCGCGTTCGGGGATGCTGCGTACCGGAAACCGCTGGAAGACATTCCGACGACTCCCAGAGTCCACGCCCGGTATACGGCCAGCTGGGACGAAGCGCTTCCTCTTGACTCACGCGTTGCTACAGTGACAAGCCCTCCACTCATAGCAGTGTTGCACAATGTATGACGACTTTCGCCTCCGCTTATTCGTTCTTTCATTGTCTACGAACGTCTTATTTATTCCTGTCTGGGTTTTGCTACAGGAAATACTGAGACGTTCCGTAGAATGATGGATGAATGACTGGTGGATGGCGAACCGCGTAGCTGCGGTCGAAGGCTTCACTTTTGCCCTATGCGTTTGGACTGTTCGGAGCAGGTAACAGTCGCTGCTGGGAATCGGACAGAAGTGCGGGATTCGAACCCATAACTAAGCGAATGCGAGACCAATACGCTTCCGATTACGCCACCAGAGCACTTGAGTGAACAAATAAACGAAAAAAGTAATTGAACAAATAAATACACAAAACATGTACATATATCTGAATACAATCACCAGTGACGGTGTAGTCGATCAAGTAATTCCGACAGTCGTACAAAGCCGACGCTCTACCAACTGAGCTCAGTCGGTAGAGCGTCGGTTTTGCGTTCACGCAAGCCTCGGTTCGAATCCGGGGACGACTGTCGGAATTATTTGATGTGCATATATACATAGATAAGCAAACAATACAAGAACTACATCTTCTACATCAGGACATTATCCGCCCTTGGAGCAATGAGCATCTATCACGACAATAACCAATATTCACTTTTAACTTCTAATATATTTTTCTCTGGTACGTTCTCATTTACCTGTTCGACTCAACCTTTTCGACGCATATTGCCCCCCAAGGACAGAAGCGCTGGTTACAAGGTAATGATGGAAAATTGCATCACGCAAATACCAACACACAACTTCGTCCAGGATCGACACCAACCACCTAGTTAACTTCGTCTTTCACTTCATTATACCACAATCACCCTGGATGCATTTTCCATCGCCTACGTTATCCATCCACTCCAACTGAAGCGCATTCTATACGCTGGTTACGTCATCGGAATCACCCTGATCTCCCATTCCCTTAGTTGTGGGTTCGAATCCCACACACATTTCCGATTCCCAACAGTGACTTTACTACGTGACTTCAACAATCTAAGCGCATAATAGGTCAAAGGTCTGCTTTAGTCGTAGCTACACGCTTCCTGACCTAAAGACCCTTTGGTCCAACTACGATCACCCAGGATGGACTTCGTTATGGAGACAAGGGCATGAGGGAGATTAGAAGTGTGACATCATAGTATTTCTATTCCTATTTTTCCTTCATGCTCTTTTCCCCCTGAACTGTGGGACCGCACTATCTTGCCGCCAGAGCTGGGCAAAGTCCACTCCACCGCCAAGCCGTAGGAACGAGAAGGGAAATGCTTTGGCGCTTCCGTTGCGAGGTCCTGTGTTCCTACCTCCGTATCAACTCCTCATCCTCCCCACCTCTCTCTCCTACTCTATCTCCACACACACACAAACACCCACGTCTGAAGGATGTGGGAATAAAATTTTCCTTAAGGATACGCAAATTCCCGGAATAGTTGAGATTAGATGGTATGGACAAAGCATTCGTGAATTCTACACTTTGGGAAAGACACACACACACACGCCTGTAGGAAATGCAGTTCTACACACAGATACGTAATATCCTATAATAGTTGAGATTACGAGATGATATAGCCCATGCTAGAATCACACACACACACACACATACAATTACTTGAAACATCGTAATAACTGGATCATACCGGAAGCATAAAAGAGCATTCCAAGATGTCCGATATTATTAGGAATCTGGATGCACCGCAGACCCTAATATACGTTAAAATCAGAGCTAAAATATGAACTAATACATATGTCAATTGAGAAATATTATATACTTAATGTGGATCGACTGAAAAATAGAGATACACACAGTATATTCCAACTGAAAACTGCAAATCGCGTCCAAAATATAAAGGTTTTTAGCAGAGGAGGAGGAGGAGACAGACGACTAGGAAGATGAAGAAAACGAGGAGGAAGAAAACGGAGATCAAAGAACAAAGGAAACACATAGTGGAACGAGTTGAAGAGAACAATAAGAGAGATTGAGGAATAGGAGATATGTACGTAACCAAATACTAGGCTTGATGAACAACAGAGTTCTGTTGAAGGAAATGATATGCTTCAAAGATGACAGCGATCAACAAGATTGTTTTAGAGGAATTCTTAGCGCCCCCTTCCCTCACATGCACATACGAACACACATTTTTTTCACTCCGACTTTGGACGACATAACAAAGCTATTGCTTCGTTTACAGTTCTTGTGTGTTTTGTCCTCTATAATCTGCATAAATATTCCTTTACTTTAATGAGTATGACATTCTGATTTCGTAAAAAACAAAGTTATTTATTAGCTGCTCCAAATGCAATACTGTCGCCCCCTTTTGCCTCACTTCCCGTCCAGATCTCTCTACTGCACCAAGGGAGGGGGGTGGGCAGTATTGCCCACTTTGTGAACCGATGCTTTAGACCAGCGTTTCTCAACCTTTTTACCCTTGCGTAACCTTTAAAATAAATTGCATGTCTCAAGGAACCCCTGCGCAAAAAAAAAAAAAAAAAAAAATATATATATATATATATATATATATAAATATATATATACATATACACACACACACATATACCATATCTTTGTCATTTTATTTTCATCGTAATAATAGGTTAGATAGGATGATGTCTATTTTACATTATTACAAAAACCAAGAATATGTCGTGCGTGTTTAATCATATTACGTATATGAAATTAAATAAAAAAAAATAAAAAGTGCATTAGCTTATCTCATTTGTTCTCGCGGAACCCTGAGGGACCTTTTGCGGAACTTTTGGGTTCCGGGGAACCTTAGTTGAGAAACGCTGCTTTAGACAGTTGAATGGGGAAACTGAAAAGAGGAACTAGACGACACAAAACACACACACGCACAAAAGAATGTAAGGTAAAACAACAGTATAAAAAAGGATAGAAAAGGGTAGAAAACGGATACCAAGTAGGACTCAATGGTAAAGGATGACCAAGCAAACGTAGCAACAGATGAGGAAATGATGAATCAGTGGACATCTCATTTCGATTAATTATTTAACTGTCCTGGAGGTAAACGTGGCAGTTTGTTTCGTATATTACACAAGTGTATGACCAGGGGCGTCCAAAGATTTTTTTTTTTTTTTTTGTATGGGGGAATGAAGAATTTTCGTAGTGGCAACACTGAATATATTAAATGTGGTTAATGATAGGGTTATATCGAGTTGCACATTTCAAATTGGCCGCATGGGCATCTATTTACATCACCTAAACTAATTACATTTTGACTTTCATCAACCATACACCGATATACTATGTATTAAAACTCTAACGAAATTATACATGGCAGAAACCGGCTAAGTTTCATAAAAATTCTGAATATCCAGGGGGATGGGACTACCCTCCCCCCCCCCCTTCGTACGCTCATGTTTAACATAAACAACACAGGTCGTTTGGACAATGTACATATTCATCTTAATAAGGTAAATGATATATTCATCACCTGGCACTTTGTATTATGTATCAAATGCATTCATACACATGGACAAATTAAGGTTTAAGAAGGAAAAGACAAGCACTGGTTTACAAATAGATTGGTTAAAGGATGAACTTAGTAACCATGTAGCGATGAAACAATTGGTTGTTTTCAGAAAAGATGATATAACTTTATAGATAGGGATGATAGGTGGTAATGGACATGGAACTGCCTAGTGTAGGCCTTATGGTCTCTTGCAGTCTCCTCCATTCTTATGTTCTTGTGACCTGAAGCATGATTGCAGGTCTCGTCAAGATTTCCCATTGAGGCGGAAAAGCTCTTCACGGGATATAGTCTACTCACTATTCCCTGATTTTGCTTCGAATCCCTTCGATGTCCCTGGCATCAACTGTCTGTGTTCTTCAATACCCTGACGATGATGTTGCCGTTGCTCTTCACTCTGCCTCGTCGCTGGTGACTTGGCGTCCCCTAGCAACGGCGAGACCCATTTGGCGTCCGTGGGTAGTCTTAGATATCCTAATTAGGAGATGAAGATCTCTGCAAGGTCGCCCATATCGAAGCAGGGCTTGTACGAAAGATGGGATGAAACTCAGCTTGCAGGACCCAACTGTGGGTCAATAGTCACAATCTTCACTTTATAAAAGTATTAAATGTTCTTTCATTCTCTAAACGAACCTGTCAATGTTGTTGCTTGCTATATTGCCAAGAAGGTGTGCCATGCTCGATTTAACAAGCCCATCTACTCCCATGTCTATCATACTCCCTTTAACAGACCCATCTACCCTTATGTATGTCGTGCTTCCTTTAACAAATTCATCTTTTTTCATGTTTGCCGTGCTCACTTTAACAGACCCATCAACTCCCATGTCTGTGATCCCTTTAACAGACCCATCAACAGTCATGACTGTCGTGCACCCTTTAATAAATACATCTAGTCCAGGGTGACAACATTTCTCAAACGGGAATATGCTAGACAGTAGTTGAAATTATGCTAGATTGGCAAAAATAATGATAAATATGTTGTTCCTCTTAATGCGGTCGGTTTTTGTCATATATTTATTGGTTCAGTATCATTTCATGGGAACGTGTTAAATTTAGCATAATTATGATAAATATAATTTCCTTGTTACCTATCCTCACGCTAACCCCCACCTCCTAACTCCTCTGCATGCCAACAATATGTGCTTGAAGAAACAAGTAATAAAACACATTTGATAACATGAACCAATAACAATAGTAATAATAACAATAGTAATAACAATAGTAATAATAATAATAATAATAACAATAATGATAATATTAACTATAATATTTCTTCAAAGGCAATTTTGAGTGACTATGTTACAATATTAGCCAGATTGTAGAGGGAATAATTAGTAAGTTTAAGTCCATTGTTGATTGTACGCTGTGCATCTGCCGATGTAAAAAAAAAAAAAAAAAAAAAAAAAAATACAAAGGATTACGAAGGCAGAGCACGCCGACATGAGACCTTTTGGTCCATAACTAGGTCGGATGCGAAAAAATTATAATAGATAAATAAAAGTAAATTAAAATTATAATACAAATAATAATAAATAAAATAAATAAATGAATAGGTATAGTTATATAACAAACAGGTAAACAGTAAATAATAATAAATTGACAGATAAATAATAATAAACAAAAATCAAGCAAATAATAATAAACAAAATTAATAGCAAACAAATAAAAATAATATGAAATAAATGACAGCAATGATTATAATTGATGAAAAATTATTAAAATCCTCATTTCTTTAATTTTCTGGTGGGGATTGAAGGTTAGAGAGAAACTTTGAGAAATAATTAAAGTTACGAATCTGAAGTCTCATATTTTAGAGGAATATCATCAAATGTGTTTATCTTGATCGTCATTATCCACACTGCGTTCCTTTTACTTTTATAATTTTATTAATTCGTCTATTTATCAGCGTGATTTATGAAGTTACATTTTATTTATTTTTTGGCAAATGCCCTTGGTATGTGGTGTATTCCTGTTTTTAGAATTACTTCCGGAGGACTTAGGCATATCAGTAATAGGAGAATACATCCTTTCAGTGAAAACAAAGACGGTACAACACGTCGATGGTTGAAAGCTATAAAAAATTTCATACCAGCTACGATATCTTCAGGATTATCATATTCTAAAATCATTTACACATTTTTCACATAGCTACGTTCATAATGAAAGCGACGTAAGAGAACAAAATAAGATAAAACAGGACATAGGGAGTCCTATTTAACTGTCACATCTGAAATAGGACATGTTGTCCCGAAAAAATAGGACAAACAAGCCTCATAAAGCGATATACTATGACAAAATAAAATATAACAGGACATATGATGTCCTATTTAACTGTCATATACCTGAAATAGGACATATTGTCCCTAAAATGACAAGCCAGGCCAAGTAACGAAGCGAATGGTAGAACAACCCGACTAGCGTTCAAAATGCAACATTTCCGGAACATCGTACGTTTGACCGCGCGACAGACCCTGGAGGCATTCGTATCTGCTTCTTTCCTTCGTCTTTCTCCACCAAACCAACATAATGACCGAGTGCTTAAAAAAATGGGGACTGGAAACAAGTTCCCTCTTGTATATACATTTTACATGCACACACTATGTGTGTATATATATATATATATATATATTATATATATATATATATATATATTATATATATGTACAACACTGAATGGGTCTCGATGATTAAAGATGCATTTTAACAACCACGATGCACTTTAATTCTAAGCCATTAACATCGTGAGACCTGATGGAGGCTAACATACAGAAATTGAAATGCTGTATTGCCAAGGACTCGAACTCGGCTATCAAGAGAGATATCTCTCTTGATAGCGTAAACGGTAAGTCACTACGGCACTTGTCATGCGCTAGCCGGGTTCGAGTCCTTGGCAGTACCGCATTTCAATTTCTGCATGCTTTTTTGTGTTATCCTCGGCAATTGTAACTGTAATTTCGAGATATGTTCTTTTCATTATCTGTATTTCATTTATTTGATTTATTGCCAAATAAACTTTATCATTATTATTACTATTATTATTGTTGTTGTTATTATATAACGACGCCAATCGTTGTGTGACCGTCCCTTTATCTCCATCGACGGTTGTTTCTAGTGGACATCAACCTGTGAGTGGGACCAACATTCGGGACGGGGAGATCTGCATGCCCGTATGCAGTTGACGTTCACGAATGAAGCTGACAAAAGGCCTTGGCTGATCCTCACTGTGTAGTCTGTTTTGATACCAAATAATTTCACTGATGCCTCACTAAATTCCTGAGGCATTCGATACCAAAGACATCAAGATACCTCATTAGCATTCAATGCCCATGAATCATGGTCATACAACAAGACTTGATGATTCGAATCTTAGTTGACTTGCATATATATCGGCAATTCCATTGGTTGAGCAAGTCCAGATCATAGTGGACAGTTCGATTCCTGCCCAGAGCTGAATTAATTTCAGCGTCGCTGCGCTGCGAGCCTGAACTTCAACTCTTGTGAGCGGGGAGTTGTTTGTATGTGTAAAGTCACAGCATTAACCATAGATCGGGGATATATGAGCTCTGAGCTCATATATGCCCGATTTGTGACCAAAATGATACATGGACTAAAAAATTTGCCTTACGAAGAGAGGCTTAGGCAGAGTGCGGGGTGATCTAATAGTGGTGTTCAAGTGGATCAAAGGCTTTAACAAGGGTGATGCAAACAAGGTCATCACATTAAAACAACAGGACAGGACTCGCAGTAATGAATTTAAACTGGACAAATTTAGATTTAAGAAGGAAATAGGCAAGAACTGGTTTACTAATAGGGTGGTCAACGAATGGAATAGATTTAGAAACCATGTAGTGAGCGCTGAAACTATCAATTGTTTTAAGAAACGATTAGACAACTTTATGGATGGGGATGACAGGTGGTGATGGATACGGAGCTGCCTAGTGTAGGCCTTATGGTCTCTTGCAGTCTCCTTCATTCTTATGTTCTTATGAGCTCTCATCCGGGGGTTGATCAAGCGTCTAGCATGTGATCCATGACTTAAGATCATTATCACAATCATGAAAAGTCACGTGGCCTTGGTCTGGTCATGTATCCTAAGTAATTAGAAAAAGAAGATGGCAACGAAGATGATGATGAAGGAGAAAACAAAGTCAAAAGAGAAGACGAAGAAGACAAAGACGAACTAGAAGAAGAACAAGAAAAAGAAGAAGACGAACAAGAATAAGATGAGAAACACGACGAAGAAGAAGAACCAAAACAATGTTAAAGCCCGATACTGTTGTTGTAATACACCTGCAGGAGTAGTGATAGCATAAACTTTATGCCATCAACATTCAAGGGGACTTTATTGGCATCCCTACGGATCAGTCATGCAGCATTTTTAGTCCTTTCGAAAGATAATGCTGCATGGTGATACAAAGGATTATGAAGGAGCATGCCGAAAGGAGACCTTTTGGTCCATAATTAGGTCGGATGAAGAAAAAAAACTAATGATAAATGAATTTTATAACAAATAATAATAAATTAATCAATAAATGCATAGGTATAGTTAAATAATAAACAAACAGGTAAATAGTAAATGATTCGGTTTAACGTCGCGAACTCCCCCTGTCAGAAGGCTAGGACAGTGCCCCTTATGGAGGGTTTTATTGTGTCAAGTTTAATTAACGATGCCCTTGGTCCAACTCGCTGGTGGCAGGGTTCGAACAGCCGTCACTCGACCTCCGCCGCAAGCAGCGACGCTCTAACCCGCTCAGCCTTTACCACCTGTCCCTAACAATACCAGCACCTGTTATTGGTGAATACTCAAACTGTTTCAGTATGTAATAATTGTCACCGAGATAATGCATTCTTCTGCGTGGCGAGAGAAAGCTCCATGTACTGACTGGAGAGTCATAATTCCTGCCATTTAGCGATTACCACGGGGGAATGTCTCAGACACCACAACGCAAAAACTGCGTAAAGAACTATAACCAACATTAACATCAACAGCAGAGAAGGAAAGTTGGAAGATGAAATAAAGTTATATTCACCTTTCCTCGAAGTTGTAATTTAGTTGTTTTTACTGCGACGGGCATGAGCTGCCCCGAAGACCACCCAAATAACCCATTCACGGTACGATCTGGTCTTGAGGCTGCCGGACAGATCTGGCCGGAACGGACCAAATTGGATCGTGTATGTCGGTGGGACACACCTATATCGAAACATACCGATCCTATGTATTCGGAACCGACCAGATCTGTCCGGCGGCTTCAAGACCAGATCGTACAGTGGATGGGGTCCCAAAGAATCTGATTACCATTTTGTTCCACGTCTGAGCTAACTATCCAGATGCAAAGGCCACCCGCGATCTCGGAGCAGGAAACTAACGGCAGGGACAGAAATACTAGACACAAGATATATTTTATGAAAATTATATTTTTTGTTTTTCATACAATTTATGTAACACAATTATTATTATTATTATTATTATTAGTAGTAGTAGTAGTTGTTGTAGCAGTAGTAGTAGTAGTAGTATTTGTTGTAGCAGTAGTAGTAGTAGTAGTAATGATGATAATAATATTAAGAATCTGACTCGGCAGCGTTATGCCGGTAAGCCGCCGGCCGCTTAATAGAATCACCTGGTGAGACAGCCCTTTATATAACGACCTCCATCTCCCCCTGGTTAGAATACTATCACAAACTTTCGAATCTAATGACTAGTAAAGGGTATTTTGCTGCAGCCAACAAGGCCAATACACGAGCTTCCTGGCTGGTTACCACAGTTACGTATAATGTGTTTATGTCGGAGATGAAACACCAATCCACGTGCGCCTGTGTCAGTTTCATGTGGCTGGATGATGTATATACATACCTGTAGATAATACACATGCATCCATAAGTGCATACATATTTACATACGGACATGCATTCATTCACACATACATGTACACAATGTATACACATATACATGCATACTACATACATATATATACACAACCATACTTTCATGAACACATACATATATGCAAGAACACAGGAAGCGCGAATTTAACGAAAAATAGGAAATCTAAAATAACGTGTAGAAACGTTTTCGACTATCAAGAAAACTTGATTTTCCCCCTAGTATTTTCCTGCATATATACAAAGAAAACGTTATGAAGAAAAATATTACAACCTGTTATCAGTTTTCCTGCATAGTCCCTGGCATCTGACATGTGTGACAACAATTTTGGGCATGCGCCTGTGTTGGGCACACAAACACAGACACACGCCACAGATTACAACCACAACGCTACAGAATAACCAACGGCTTCAGAAGTTTGTCATAGTGGCTACCAACACATAAGAGGCCAAAAGGGCGTATGCACGCATGGGCGTATATAGGTGTGTGTGTGTGTGTGTGTGTGCGAGAGAGAGAGAGAGAGAGAGAGAGAGAGAGAGAGAGAGAGAGAGAGAGAGAGAGAGAGAGAGAGAGAGAGAGAGAGAGAGAGAGAGAGAGAGAGAGAGAGAGAGAGAGAGAGAGAAAGAGAGAAATCTTCCCGTTCTCGACACGCGAACCTGCTGCGCAGTCTCTGACGCATAACACCATCCCAGCTTCTCTTCCCAAGTTGACCATGAGCGCGCCAACCTACGTCATGGACGGTTACCCAGAGTCACAATGCAAATATCGTAATGAAGCTAAGACTCATGGATATGGTATACATACATACATACATACATACATACATACATACATATACATATATATATATATATATTATTGCTGGTAACCACTAAGGAAATTGGAAGAAAACAGTATATCCCAAGCGCTTTCGTGTAATTCACATCTTCAGGGGAATACGTATTCCCCTGAAGATGTGAATTACACGAAAGCGCTTGGGATATACTGTTTTCTTCCGATTTCCTTAGTGGTTACCAGCAAAATTTGTGGATCACGTGTTGTTAATAGTGATCTTTCTGCATATATATATATATATATATATATATATATATATACATATACATACATACATATATATATATATATATATATATATATATAAAATATTATTTGATAAGATTATTATCTCTGTGATGCACGACGGTACTCTTACGTGACTTTTTCATGTTCTCAATACAAGTGTATTGAAATACAGATTGAATTATATGGATTCAAATATTCAAAAGATCCTTTTTTTTTTACATCACGGTATTTCATGGGTGATTTTTTTTAAATCAATTGCATTCAGCTCTGCATCTAGTGTGTTGCTGGCATTGACGTCCATCTTCAAAAAATAATAATGAATCTATGGTGTGGACAATGAGGTGAAAAATGAAGCAGCCGTTACAACTGAGGGGAAGTCTTAAGTGCTAGTCTGCAACTGCCCTGCCTTACTTTCATTAGGTGTGTTAACTTCATAACGCCTCTAAGCCCTAGAAAATAATTACTAATCACAGCATGTAGTTAATATCACGTGACTGCTTCAGAATCAGTTGCTTGGCCACTCCTGGCGTAGATTTCTTACCCTCATCACCTTTTGGTATTCTATCTCTCACAATGTGAATTTGATTGTACATGGGGTTTGATGTAACTAGGATAGCGGCAGTGATGAACGGACGCAAGCAAGATTCAGGAAGTATCTTGACCTTCGACGATCATATGCGCATGCGTGCACTGTCGTCAACGTATTACGAGTTTCCGTGGAGCAGATAACAAGGGCATCTCGCTATACGAATACAAACGACTATGTAAACAAAAATAAATAAGTAATCACATGAATAAATAAAAACAGCGATGATAACGGTAACAAGCAGAACGTTTAGGGTAGGTGCGCTGAAATGGGGGGGGTAGTACTTCTCTTCCTTCTCATGATACCGTTCTCTACTTCCTATGTTGTACACCTACGTTTAGTAGGTCTATTAGTAGTTACAACATTATGTATAGAAATTTCGAAACGTGTTTCGATGGACTAAGAATTACGTTCTTGTGACACTGGCCTTTTGTGCCATGCAAGGTCAATCTTGCGTCTTCCCGTTTCCCGGTCTCTCTCCTCTCGCTACATCTTATCATACCTCAGGCAACTTTATCTCCCCCCCCCCTTCTCCTCCCCTTCGCTCTTCTTTTGCCTCGCTTTCCTTTTCACTTGGCACTTCACGTTTGTTTACGGTTCATCCCCTTACCATCAACCTCCATCCCCCTTCTGTATCCCCGTCCCCAAGCTACCGTCCTCATCTCAGAACCTTTCAGCTCCTCCTCACTGCTCTTTGGCAACCACCCACGCCCGTCTTTTCTCACTTGGACGCGCCCACACCCCTACCCACTGTCTCCCCTCCTCCCTCCCCTTTCTTCGCCCGACCTTCTCCTCTTTCCCTCCCCCCTCCCTCTGTCATGGTTGCCCAACATATTGTATTAAGTTCGATAGCCGTACCAGTGACGCGCGCGAGATCCTCTTGGCGTCGACCATGTCGGTGCCCGCACATCGGCACACTCCCTCAGTCCCTCTCTCACTTTACACTCCTTCTGCTCTACCCGTTCGTTCTATCCCTTATCCCTTTACACCTCCACCCTATCACTCCCTTTTCTGTCCATAGTGGTATCAAACCCCCTTCAATTCGCCATACCCAGTCTACTTTCGTCCCTTCTGCCTTCGCCCGACTTTAACCCTCCCCTCCCCCAATCTACTCTCCATCACTTCGTTTTGCGAGGTGCTGCCGGCAGAAACGTCTTTTGGTTGTCCCTTTAACCTATGAACACAGATTCTCGATATATGTTCATCCTCGATTAACGTTAAGCGATTGTATTCAGGGTTATGGTGAGTAGGTGGCTGGGCGGGCATACGGCTCAATGATATATTCATCGATTAAAGCACCTAATAGGACCTGATTCTTCTCTGCCCAACTTCCCCTAAGCCTCAGCCGAATCATAGGCACCCTCATCACAGTAACATATCTGAATTTTCGAGAAAAAAATCCAAAGAATGCTGAAACTGTGGGGAGTGACGGCGATTGGAAGAGCGTCTTACATCGCATGTGATCGTAGTACCGGTTACCATTTATGACAAAGTGCGTATAAGTAGGTGAATGTCATTGCCAAAAAATCGTCGACGTTAACGGCTTTGTGTCTGCCATGAAGACGCTTCAACTTTGACGTCACCGGGACACAACGTACGAAGGAGACCATGTTGAAATATTTAAACTCGCCACTATATCTCGAGTTCACGACGGAGTCACGCGGCGTTTCACGCTGCATCTCGCTGGCGCAATCTGATGTGATCCCAGTCACACATGAAGACTCAAGGTCGCAACATAAATAAATAAATAAACAAATAAATAAAAATAAATAAACAAACAAAACCAATCGTGGGCACTTTACAACCAAGAGTTGCATATGTGCAATGTAGTCCAGCCCCATCACCTCATCCGAGTAGTTCTGAGGGCTTTAACTATTGCCTCGAGTTCCACTGAGTGGAACACCCACAGCCTCACAGCGGTTGGAAACGGTCCTCCGGCCTTCCCACATCTCTCTCCGTAAAGAAAATGTGTACTGGGTTTTACTGACGTGAAACTGTTTCTATGTCACCAGCTAAAAATGAAGGAAGAAAGGAGTCGCCGGTTGTCGACTCTCCAAGCGTGAAAAGTGTAAGAAATACAGTTGAAGTTGAGAGATCTTAAGGTCCGGAGGTCGAACACCCGGAGACTGTCTGAGGAGTGCACCTGGTGTGGGGGGTTGATGTGTTATGAAAATGGGCAGTTTCACTGTCCATCTTGCAAGACCACCACATCCAGGTAATTAGTTCTACTGAGGTTTCAAGTCTTGAAATAACTAGTTACCCGATGATGTGTAATTGCTGAAACGGTGATTACAAAGAAACAATATCACATGAATAATCAAAGCCAACAATTTTTACCTACGCAAGTTCTCATCTCTTTGTCAGTACATGGTATATTTTCCTAAACTTTCAGTTTGGACATTTTCTTCAACAAATAAAAAAATTGTCAATGAATTTCCTCGTGACTTAACTGACTCATATGGATCCCAGTTGTCTCCTTGAATCCTGAATGCCTGCATCTTCCTCGACATAAGTCTTTACTAATATTTAGTGAACATTAAGAACGCTTCATCAAGGTCACTTGGCTTCTGCTTTTTACGACCTCTCTCTGTGTTCTAGAGTTTACATATAAATTCTTCGCGCCAAAGAAAGCTCCTTGTCAGTCTCATTGCCAGACCATGTTTGTGACGATGTCTTGCAGCTCATCACCTGTTTAGTCTCTGCCACGACAGCTATACTTTCAATGGCAGATCTAACTAGATTCTGTTTAGATTAATTTTACCAACACCAAAATAACACACACACACACACACACACACACACACACACACACACACACACACACACACACACACACATATATATATGTATATATTTTATATATATATATATATGTATACACATATATATGTATATATATTATTCAACCACAAACAACTTTTAATTCCATGCCATCGCAATCGAGACTGAAGAATCGCTCGATGGAGACATTTTGTTGGAAATTGAAACGTGGGTTCGAATCCTCGGCTCGTCCACGTTTCAATTTCCAACAAAATGTCTCCATCGAGCGATTCTTCAGTCTCGATTGCGATGGCATGGAATTAAAAGTTGTTTGTGGTTGAATAATATCAATTGATCGCTGGGAACCATTCAGTGTAGATGTATAATCTATCCCACGTGCACATACTAGCTAAATGCAATATCATAGCGGAGGTGGGTTGAACGCGATATTTCGTGTATGTAGATGTATGTAATTCGAGCATACAAATATAAGAAAATCGTACTCAACTTATATCTCTCTTGATAGCGCATTGGTTTAAGTCACTGTAACTTTGTTACGGGTTAGCTGGGTTCGAATCCTCGGCTCGTCCACGTTTCAATTTCCAACAAAATGTCTCCATCGAGCGATTCTTCAGTCTCGATTGCGATGGCATGGAATTAAAAGTTGTTTGTGGTTGAATAATATCAATTGATCGCTGGGAACCATTCAGTGTAGATGTATATATGTATATATATATATATATATATATATATATATATATATATATAATGATGAAATTAACATTCTGGTGGTAAACATGTACATTAACTGGATAACTGGATATAGAATTGTGAATTATTTAACTTTTTGACTATTTAAAGGATTACGAAATTACTGAGCAGTATTTGGATTGTTTCAAATACATTACTCTGTCTACACTCCGTCCTGACCACTGACAATCTAAATTAATCAGGGTTACTAAAATTATACAACCCCTCCACCCATTTTCGACTAAGTCGAACTAATATCCAAGTCACCGATATATTTTCTTCAACAGACACACTCAGCTTAAGCACAAGACGAGCTCACTCTTTAGCTCAGTATTGTGAATAACTACCCATGCGACTACGAGCAAGGAAAACCTTGCCTTTCGCACCTACGCAGCAGAACGGGCAAGTTCCTTTTGCTCTTGTACGTCTTTCGCACTGTCACGCTGCTGTTAAAGGTCAAGAGAGTTCGCACCTACTCCTCACCCACCTTTGACAACCGCCCCCCCCCCCGTCCCATCTCGCCTTAAAGTGACCCAGTGGTTCCGAACTTGTGGTCCAAAGACCCCTAAGGTCCCAAATAGTCCACAAGTGGATCCACAAGTAGAACACTGGTAGTTAGTGGACGCAACTATTTAATTCAGTGTTGGCTGGTGGTCTCCAAGTTAAAGAACAGCAATGCATAAATGTAGGATATACAGTCAGAAAACAGGTGAAGAACCTCGGTATGCATATGAAGAAAGCCTTCGTTGTCGCCATACCTGATGCTTCCCTGGCACTGCTATTGTGATTTGCTGGTTCTGTAAGAAATTGAGTCTTGTATTTCTATATTCCCCGTTCTAGCCATATTACGTCACCTGATTATAAGTAATTTCTGTAAACACAAGGATATCATTGGTAAAAGCCACCCTGGCAGTAAATGAAGACAACTATTATGAAATAAAATGCAAGTCCTTCGTGAGTGTTGGCACTGACAACCTCCTCTAAAGGAAAAATAAAACAACATCATCTATGCATGGGGTTGGAAGACGTACACACATTTCCCGCTTAAGAGAAAAAGCAAATCGTCCAATCTCCTTTGAAACCTTAACGAAGGACTTAACGTTCAACCACGCCTTCCACAAAACAGATGCTCGCATGACGGCAGCATCGTGAAAGGGACAGTTACAACGCAGCCTTACAAAGCCCAACTCCCTGTCTTCTCCCAGCTTTACGACACATTAAGCCCTTTCCCTAACCTATTTGAACCTTCTGTATAACCCTTTTCCAAAGTATCAAAGAGTCTTAAACACCGACCTAGGCCACATCGTAATAACAGTTTTCACCAGTCAATAACCGTTTTCACATTTAAAAGGCAGCACTGCTACCGTTTTCCTTGAGCTTTCTTTGTCATGCAGCCATCATCATTTCTATTGTTCTTCGTCCCTTCCTTTATGGTTCCTACACTCGTTCTGTTTAGTCTGCTACTGCTATGCCTTTTAACAAACAGGAAAGATTACAAAGAAGTTACAAGGGCAGGTTCAACTCAAACTCACGAACTGACAGGGTGTGAGTCAAGCACGATAACCAAAAGGCCACCAGTGCTCAAAACCTGCTTCAGCCCTGTGACCTCGAGGACTCTCTTAACAGCCCGAACCCTAAGCCATTCCCAAAACCAACACTCCTTCACTCCCATCCGCTCCTCCCCCACGAACCAATCCATCCCAGAAGACAGGACCTCCCTGCCACCCCTACCCACCATCCACCACCATCGACCCCAAACACCACGCCGCAAAGGCAGACCCCGAAACCCTGAAACGAACACCTCCCCCCACCCACCTCCCGCCGAACGCCAAGCCTGCTGCTGGATCCAGCCCCCCGACCCTCAAAGCCCCTTCCCCTGCACGCCATCCCGTCCCTGATCTCTCCTCCCTTCCTCCCGCGCCCCCTCCTCTGCTCTTCCTCCTCCCTCCCTCCCTGGCCTGCGCATCAAGAGACGAGCAATACCCATAGGGTGGAACCTACTGACATCGATCCTAGGTGTGATTCCAGGCGGCCTCGGCACGCGCGAAGGCGGCGGCGGCGACGACGAGAACGACGACGACGACGACGACGGCAACGACAACGGCGGCGGCGGTGGTGACGACAGCGGTAGCGGTGTGCTGGTGTTCGTGGTGGCGGTAGCGGTGTTGGTGGTGGCAGCGACACAGCTGCGGCGTTGAGTGGCGTCGCCGCTCACCGTCTGAGCAAGCCAACAACTGGCCACACACGCGCAGCTGCCGGGGCGCCGCCGGGGCGACGGACTGCTGACGTCGGCGCCCCATCTAATTAGGTGCGCAGAGGAGTCACGACATTTACCAGCCCCATACGTACTACGACCTGTATTTCACACAGCACTAAACACTCCTTTATTAACCACACAACTATATATATATATACATATATATATATATATATATATATATATATATATATATATATATATATATATATATGTATGTATGTGTGTGTCAATGTGGAACATATGACGGGGGTAGGGAGCGTCACTTAACTCACGCGTCGACTTCATACACCCCGATTTCCCCGAGCAAGCCCTCTTGCAGCCACTCTTCCCATTCCAAACAGACCTCGGCAGGATTAGTCGACTTGTTTCATCCATGAGTTCTGTGTGTGTCCCCTTCCTCTCCAAGGGTTGTCTTTTGTGAGAGATAACTCTGTGAGTGGGAACAACATGAGGGAAGCGTGCCACGAGCCCATATGGCCGGAGCTGACGCTCTGAGTGTTGGTAACCGACCTTGACTGAGTCTCACGAAACAGTTGCTTGCCTGATACATCATGCCAGATAACCTGTAATTCTCCAAAGGCAATTGATACCAAAAGACACCGATACTTCTACAATCAGTGTTCATGCCTCACAGCCGTACAAGACAAGGAGCACAACTTTATTTTTTTTTATCTTAGTCCTCTTGCATATCGGGAGCGTCATAAGGGATCTAAGAAACATAAAAAGTACGGTAGACATATGAAATAAAATCCAAACAACAAAAAATGTGCGAAAAATATAATAAAAGTTACCTCATAATGAAAAGATCCCACATTCGCATCACGAGCTTAGATACTAAATTCGCGTTCATGAGTAGTTAAATAGGACTTAAGTAATATTGATTACAAAGTAATAGACTGAAAGAATAGTACTCTAGAAGTGGGGCACTTGGACAGAATACGCAGATCGAAAAAAGAGTAACTTTCGTTGTATAATGTAGACCCTAATACAGGGGTTCCCAACCTGGGAAACATGTACCTTCAGTGGTACGTATGCACTTTTCAGGGGGTACATTTTCTGATCCGGGGCAGTGGGCGAGTTGCAAGGATGACCCGTCATCCAGGAGGAGCCAATATAAGAGGGAGGGAGGGGGGGTGAACGGGAGTGGAGTATGTGGGGATGGAATGGGAGGAAGTGGGTTTTATGCCTCTGTTTTTTTGGCTACCTCCCTTGTAAGGGGGGAATAGGCATTGATATATGCATGTACAATAGGCTATTCGAGCACTGCTGTTATGTCCATCAAGATGGCTTTGTAAGTAAGTTTTTTCAGTGCTGTTGGGGTAATCAAAATGATCAAAACTCAAAACACCTGAATATGATCTTCGTTGTGCTACTGCTAAAATTTGCCCTCATATTAATGATTTTTTTGCCTAAAAACAAGCTGAATCATCTCATTAGCACTGCTTAGTTTTGGTTATATTGGTTTGAAAAATTGTGTGTACTTTTAATTAATGATATTATTGATATTATCACCATTAGAATTCTTATGCAGGCTACAAATGCAGATTTCATAATGAAATATCAAAATATTAATTTCCTTTTTTTTTTTAACTTGATTTTTTGAGGTACACAGGAATCTATAAAAATGCCCAAGGGGTACACAGGAATAAAAAGGTTGTGATCTCTTGCTCTGAGGTCATCTCGGCTATATTTTCTTGCAAGACTTCATTCTCTTAATCTCATTATTTCCCCAACATTGAGAACCATGTTTCGTCAAGGGAGGAACTGAGAAATCACAAAAATAACTTCTCACTGTAACACAGTTAACACACAAAATTAATTATGAGTTGTCAGTCTTCATTTTCCAATCTCAAACTATTTCTACAAACCTGAGACCCACATTTCGTCGAGGAAAGTATGAACCAAGATGAGAAATCACATAAATACCCTCTCACTGTAACACACTCAACACAACATAACGACTTCAATCATGTGTGCTTTCACAGCCTTAAGATTTACAGGGTCTTCTCGTCCTTTACCCTTGCTAGCACCTCATCATTTTAGGAAACCTCGGAAACCATCTTGTTAGACTAACGAAATCACGCGCTGAAGATAATCGCTATTTTTCGAAGAAAATTTGCTCCTGGTCCCTGTGAAAACTAGGTTATACCTGGCTCAACAGTTTCCAAGTGTCGCACGGGGAAGAGAGTGAAAAAGTAAGAAATGAAGTAATATGAAGAGTTTACGTTGGGAAAACTCTCTAGGTAATACAGCTGGGCTAGGCCATTGACCATCTACACACATATACTTGTACAGTTAAACAGTACCAATAAAAATAGCTTGAGTAAAGAAGAAAATGACAATTTATAATATCTACAAATACCCATATAAGGAGGGTGACCTATTCATAATAATGATGATGATACTACTACTACTGCTACTACTACTACTACTACCACCACTACTACTACTACTACTACTACTACTAATAATAATAATAATAATAATAATAATGATAATAATAACAGTGATAGCAATTATATGATAATTATAACAATGATAACAACAATGATAATGTGTCAGCAAAAGACAAAGTGTGAAACATAATCAAGGATACTATAAAAAGGATATTTAGGGGCACCAGCTAAATATAAGACACTCAAACCAATAACTATATTGCATATATACCTTATATAGAAGAAACAGTATGTTCTAATTGCTAATTGAATGAAAGTATAGAAAATACAAGCTTTCTGAATGTAAACGAAAAAATGCATCAATTGCGCACGCAAGATGATACCAAGGGCCAATATATGCAAAAGAAATAACAAGAATTAGAAAAAGAACAAAGTATGGCTTCTAGGGAGAAACTAAAAGAGGTTTGAAAATAACCCGACTGGGAAAAAATAGAATAATCAGAAAACCAAAGAGAGAAAGTAAATAATTTATCACAAGTATATACACACATAATGGAACAAATCACTTGTTTTAGTGAAGTCCTTCAAATCATCAAAGCCGGCAGTCGCGATGCTTTGGTCCAGGGGCCTCATGTTAAGAGCCTGTTACCATCTTGTTCTGCTTGGTAAAATGGTAGCACATTGCCGGGTTTGATTATTATATACATATACAATAACATGAAAAAATAATGTTTGAAAACTAACCCAAGACTGCTACCGGCCAATTTAAAAAACAGGCACCCCAAAAATAGTACCACAGAGAAGTGTTAGAGTCCAGAATTAGAAATTGTAAAAGAAGTATATAAACAGTGAAATAAGAATAATGATCATGTGAAGAAACACTAAATGATCAAAGTCCACCATATTGATAGTGCGCGGAAATTACAAAATTTGTTGGAAGAAGATGAAAATAATAATTCTGCCATTGGCCTACAGATGGCGCTAGGGTGCAAAGAAAATATCTACAAGGTTGTAGTTTCGAACCCCACATAGTACACAGAACGACTTTTCTTTGTATTTTCACCCTCAGCAGCTAAGATGAATAAAAACAATCGCCCCACCTTACCCATTTCATCCATACATACTCCACTCCCATCCACCCCCCCTCCTCCCTCCCTCTTATCTTGGCTCCTCCTAGATGATGGGTCATCCCTGCATCTCGCCCACTGCCCTGGGTCAGATGCAATGTAGCGAGACACAACACATTCACAGCAAGGCTGCTTCATTTAATGGGCGACCCCTCCCTCTCCATCCCCTCACACAGAAAAGGAGAAGACTGGGAGAAATCCCTTCGGGCTGCGTCAAAATATCATTCATACATACTCCTTCACCCATTCACTTTCATCCATCACAACATCATCATCCAAGAGAATAATAATAAAAATAAACAAATAAACGAATGAAAGAGATGTTGGAATAATTATTATTGTCCCTTAATATTTGTGTAAGTGATCAAGTTCGGAAACAGTTGTTGTTTTCACACATATTCCCTGTAAACTCTGGGAGGAATTAAATTTGCTCTTCAAGACGGCTGCAATTTTGGGCAGTGTTGATTGGCAGTCACAATTTAAGATCTTTGAAAGTAAGGGTTGCATAATGTACCTATGCTTTCCAGTGCAATCAAATTGGAAATTATTTTTCTTTCGTAATATTCGTCTACCCTGACTTCGACCTAATCCCTTGTTCTAGCTAATCATCTTAAATAAAAAAAAATTTATGATTTCAAGTCTGCCGGGTACAAAATGCACTTCTCTCTTCTCTGTCTCGAATTGACAACTGAAGACGAAAGCAAAATAGGGAAGGTGATCCTAATATGTAAAATTGAACAGCAAATCTCTTATCGCCTAATACCTGCGTTCACCTACCTCAGTGGTTTCCTCTCTCTCTCTCTCTCTCTCTCTCTCTCTCTCTCTCTCTCTATATAGATATATCTATATATATGTATATATATATATATATATATATATATATATAAATAAATATATATATTTATATATAACATATCCTGTGATGTAAGAAAGGGAGTGGGTGGAGGATGGGGGGTGAGGGAGTATACGTGAAAAATAAATTGACGCAGCCCGAAGGGATTTCTCCCCGTCTTCTCCATTTTGCATGAAGGGACGGGGAGGGGAGGGTCGCCGATTTAATGAAGCGGCCTTGCTGTGGATATCCTGTGTCTTGCGACACTGCTTCTGACCCAGGGCAGTGGACGAGATGCAGGGATGACCCGTCATCCAGGAGGAGCCAAGATAACAGGGAGTGAGGGGGGTGGATGGGAGTGGAGGACATGGGGATGCAATTTGTGGGAGTGGATTTTATGCCTTTGTATTTTTGGCTATCTCCCTTGTAAGGGGGAAAAACCTTTTGTATATGAATGTATGTATGCTTCCTTTTGTCATAAATAGTTGTGTATGGGGATAACAGAATTGACACATTTCTGAATTGAGTAACGACACAAAAATAAATAAAACCAAATAAGATCAAATAAAATAACAATAAACATTAAACAGAATAACACAGAAATCAAAGCTAAATAAGACAAAATAAAAATGAGGTTTACATGAAGAATTGTCACCCTAGAACGCCCACATGGAGAATCATCACACCATGAGATCCCACCTGAAGAAGTGTCACTTCAATACGCCCGAATATCAACAGTGGAATAAAGATTAGGTTAGTTTAGTTTAGACTGCATGAAGGTTATGTTTATTGTCATCAACTTATACAACCGAAGAATCGTAAACCCAGGATGGCCCACATGAAGAATTGTCACCCTGTATAAGTTTGGGGTGACGATTCTTCATGTGATCCAAAAATGAAATAGAACAGAATAATATAAGAATATAAATATATTAAATATAAAATAATAAGACCCACGGATTTCCCTGACCGAAAGTCGTGGCGGATGTTTGCATGCAGGCGTTACTCTTATCGCTGACGTCACTCTGTATCGCTTTAGGGTATTGGAAGCAAGATAAAACCCTTCGTCTTCTGCTGCCCATGTTTTGCCAGTAACCGAAAATACACTCGGTTAAGTTTAACTGGCTACATGTCAATTATGGTTAAGAGTTAAATATTTCCTGTGTTTTATCAGTAACTACAAATACACTTGGTCAATTTTAACTGGTTACATGTCAATTATAGGGTTGAGAAAACTGCTGTCTGTGTTTTGCCAGAAACCACAAATACATTTGGTTAAGTTTAAATGGTTACATGTGTATTGTAAAAGTTGAAGAAGAAGAAGAGGCTAAAGAAGTTGAAGAAGAAGAATAAGAATGGAGAAGAAATAGGAAAAAAAAAATCTGATATTCAATGATCCTTAAATTGTATCCATGAGCAATGCATGCGAGATACGTGTACCTTAGAGGGGGTTGACACGATCTAACGGTACGGTTCGTCAAACGCGGTTCGACAGACACGTGTTAAAGTGATGTGTGAACGGGGTATTTGGTTGTCGAACACGTTGGTTAAACCCCAAATAACCCGTTCACACATCACTTTAAACACGTGTCTGTCGACCCGCGTTCGACGAACCGTTAGACCGTGTAAACCCCATCTTACTTGACTGTTCTTACATAAATAAATGTAATTTGAAAATGGATATACTGCAACAATAACTGTTCTTACTAGAGCTAACCAATGCTTGAGTGAATCCAATGCAGTGTTCTAGAGCTTTCGTATACTAGATTTACAATTGCCAAAATCTCGGTTTTAATATTTCATTTCTAGGTGCCGTCAGGCGATTTCATTCAGCCTTGGGAACCCGACCTTAGGGGAGATTTACTTAATTATTTAATAAAACAAAGAGTTAAGAAAAATGTGGACTACAAAAGAGATAACCAGGGAATTTGGAGAACGCGCATAACAACTTGTCAAGAGAATTGTTTGTGGCAGATGCCGTTCCGTAAGAATATTTTCTTTATGGATTTTGATGAGTGAACCGCTTGCTGGAAAGTTAAGAACATTTACACATTTTGATTTCCACCAACTGGTAAGCAGTATCTACCTCTATGCCGGCTTCTCCTCCCTTTATATGGGGAGTAGCTAACCGGGGCATGTATCCACCACCCCACGCTATCCTACTCCATCCGTCATCATCATCATTACATTATTATTATTATTATTATCATATTTTTAAATCTTAGCTCATCATGGATGGAAGGTCATCCCCGACTCCCTCCACACTGCCCGGGTCAGAAAAAAATGAAGCAAGATATACACCCATACATACATGCACATATATCCAAGCAAGAAAATAATACGATAATATAAAAAATAAAATAAAAAGTGTGTATAACGAGCAAGAATGAGACGTACCTAATATATTCATCTATGTAACACAAAGCCATATGCGTATAAGACAAATATTGGCAGAGTAATTTCTTTTCAGGAAAGTATGCTAAGTTTAAATTTACTAGACTTCTATTATTCATTCACCGAAAAAGTGAGTCTTAGGGTTGTCTCACACATATCGACTTTTTGCCGTACGTCGCTCACGACACGACGTCGTCCTCTCAAATAACCATGCGATATATCTATGGGCACTTTCATCACACATCATGACCACGACCACGTGTCCATGGACACCCATTTGAGCGCACGACGTCGTGTCGTGGACGGCGTACGGCGAGGAGTCGATACGGAGGAGAGTAATCTATAAGTGACACTGGTCCATAGGGGTGTCATATAAGCTGGTAAAATGTTGACTACATAAAACATGCAGTCAGTACTGCATCTGGAGTGTGAAAAAGACGAGGTGAAATGGGTCGATGGTGAACGGACACTGAACCTTGCATTGTCGTGTAATCAGCATTCAAGCAAGATACTCCGTTTTCTGGACTTCCTGCAGGTGTGCTGAGTGTATATCAGTACTCATTAATATTAGACCTCAGACATCTCCGTGATGCCTGATCAAGATGAAGTCTCTTTTGTCATATTTGTGAACGTTTCTACATGATGATATATTTCTTCTTTTATTTTGGATGTTTGCTTTCTCTATTTTGGTAATAAATCATCAAGATGAAATTTCTATTACTTGTCATGTATGCAAACGTTCCTACATGGTAATATATTTCTGTATTTTAGTCATAAATTATCATGATGAAATTTCTTTTAATTGTCATGTTTGCAAAACTTTCTACATGATATTTCTTCTGTATTTTAGTCAAATTATAAACATGGAGTTTCTTTTACTTGTCATTTATGCAAACGTTTCTATATAATATATTCCTTCTCTATTTTGGTAATAAATTATCAAGATGAAAATACGTTTCTTTAATTTGCCATACAAGCACTGGTGATTTCGAGGCATGGACTTTGTCGCAAATTCTCGATTCAGTTTCCACAAGGATATCATAATTTGCCTCACCTTCATTTCTTTTCCACTGTTCACTAAATAAAGCAAATGGATACATTTCCGTGTGGTTTCAGTCTCTATAATCAGTCAGGAAATATATACTGTATATATGTATATATATATATATATATATATATATATATATATATATATGTATATTATATATGTATATATATATGTATATATATATGTATGTATATATATATATATGTATATATATATATATATATATATATATTTAATGTAGTAGCACATTATTTTGTAAAATGAGACTTATTGACCTACTGTCGGAGAATGAGATAAGATGGGCAGAAATTCTGTATATTTCAACCACTATCTGTGGTCCTCTTCAGCAGGAAATATATATATGTATATATATATATATGTATGTATATATATATATATATTATATATATATATATATATATATATATATATATATGTGTGTGTGTGTGTGTGTGTGTGTGTGTGTGTGTGTGTGTGTGTGTGAGTGGAAGGTGTTAAGGAGACACAGGATAAGGCAGGAGTAATATATTTCCTCTAACGTTTCTACGGATGTCTTCTTTATCACCTTCCACTCATCTGTCTCTACTACACACACACACACACATTTGTATATATATATATATATATATATATATATATATATATATATATATATGTAATGTATGTATGTATGTATACACATACCCTAAGTTTCTTCCCCTTTACAAGACAAAGCCATGTACCAGCTCCCACCTATTCCACTACCCTCTACCACCCTCTCCTCCCTCTCATCCCTGTATCCCGCCCACTGTCCTGGGTCAGAAGCAATGTAGGAAAATTAGCACTTAAGGTGGCGTAATCGGAAGCATGCTGGTCTCGCGCTCGCTTAGTCATGATTTTGAATCCCGCAGTCCATGCCGTTTCGGCCCCAGTTACTCAGCGCCTCCTGGCGTATACACTTCACTTTCATCACCACCTATCACTGTAGCACCTATACCAATGTACAAAACACACTTGAAGACGAAAAAACGAGATATAAAGAAATGGTGTTGTGCTAATTGTTACAATAGAGATATTTGTCATTTTTGGGTTATTTTGAAGGTTTGGCGACCCAAAGAAAGACAATTTTGGAGACAACACTTGGGATAGGAACCAATGGACGAAAGCACCATTAAACTCAACCGACCACCTTCAACGGTGACACTTGTTTCTCTCACGGTTAGCGCCAGGCTGTTTCATATTCATCTTCATGACGGGGAGGAGGGAGAGATCCATTCCAATTGCAGCTTTGTCTTGAACTCTATTTCTAAAGAGAGGAACGGCGCAAATCAGCCTGGTCGCCGGTGGTCGGAAACAGGCGCTTGGTGTGACTGGGCCGATACCTACCTTCCTTATGAAGTGGAAAAAGCTTTTGATATATAGATGGAATACGAATTTCTGAGAATACACGCGGTCCAAGAAAATCTTGCGATATTCCAACATCGAGCACCGGGGAGTAGAATATTCGAATCAGATGAAAAATGAATGAATAAAAGACTGAAGACGCCGCTTGTCAAATACAATTACTTTTCTATAATAATAATAATAATAATATACGGTTTATTGGGTATAGTAGCATTACTGCTGAAAATATACATCCTACAAGATTATAACATTATAAAACTATGACAGTGGAAAGATGCTGTCACAAGCATAGGATGGATGAAGGAAAGAATGAAAATTTTGCCTGTCAGAAACACACATTCCTCTTTAATATTCGATCGTCTGTACAATTCCCACCAGTGAAGAAGCAACACGTCCAATGAATTATTATTTATGTTTCATATGTTTGTTCTATTATTACTTTCTCCCACCCCAAAGTATTGTATCAGTATTGTAGTGTGAAACTGTATTTTACAATTTTGTTTACAAAATAAATAATAAAATAAAGAAATAATTAAGTGAACACATAAAACATATAACTAAAATACATATATAAACTAAATTAGAAAATAAAACAGTAAATTAATCAAATAGTTTAGTAAAAATAAGTAGATAAGATAATGAAAACAAAAATAATTTAATAATAATAATAGTAACAATAATAATGATAATTACAATAACAGTAATAATTACTTCTATGTAGCATACAGAGATCCTAATTCCACAAATTCTGCAAAGTGCACGGGATCAGGTGCCCAGCCAGGTGGCGGCGGGCGCCACGACAACTGGGACCCAAGAAATGGCCTTGGCCTAGTGTTTCTCCGACCTGGCCTCCACGCATCTCACAGCTCGTACGCACACCTGGATCTTACATACATACATAAACACACACACACATGCACGACTCGGTGGCGCGGTTGGTAAAGTCCCAGACTGTCACTACGGCGGTCCGGGTTCGAATCCTGCCCAGGGCTGAAAATAATTTCAGTATCGCTGCGCTTCGAGTCGTTACCCCAACTCTCGTGGGCGGGGAGTTGGGTGTGTGTGTGCGTGTAAGGTCAAAGCATTACCCATAGATCGGTCATATGAGCTCTGAGCTCTCTTCCGGGAGGGAAATAGCTGTCGATCACGGGTCCAACAAGTGTTCCAAAGACCAAGGTGAATCACACACACACACATATGTATATATTATATATATATGCATGAGAAATCACATGAACTCGTGATTCTAAATATGCACAAAAACCACCAAGGAAAATGATGACCGAGCGCTTTCGTCTATTTAGATGTACCCTGAGGACGTCTAAATTGACGAAAGCGCTCGGTCATCATTTTATTATTTTCCTTGGTGGATTTTCTGTGTGAGTGTGTGATGAGACGTTCTGACAAATTTACCCGAGCGGGAATAGGATACACAGGAGTCTTAGTCTCAGTTTATTCCTGACTCGTTGGGCAGGAATTATTTTTTCACGTCTCCTAAACTAGTCTAAAAAAAACTGGTTTCTATAGAACCCCAATGCCTAAAAAAATTACTCTAAAGAATTGGTATAAAGCTGACACTACAGAAAAATACTAAACAACTTTGACACATGTTTCCGTTAACTGAAACGGAAAAGGAAGTTAGGCTGGAGTCACACTGTCCGGCGCTGCCGTTACGGATCGTTGTTTGGCAATAACAGTTTCCCATACGAGTCACTAGATTCGAAATCTTGTAATAGTATTTTAACCAGGGGAATTTGGTGGTCTATATATAAAGTTCTGACTGTCGCCAGGTGATTTTAGTAAGATAATTGAACTTACGCGTCATCTGGCCGCACCCGGCGCCGCCGTTTAGTGTGACAACGTCTTATCATATTCAACGTAGCTGTGTCTCCCTTCTATACTAGCGTGAACACGCGCGCACGCACTCATATGCTACGAGATGGTAGTTTCGACGACTGCGAAGCGTCTCCCTAAGGACTTCCGTTGTTCTGTAACCAAGCTTGACAACGCCCTTTTGACAGCAATGGATTCTCGGCATCTCAGGTCAAGAGCTCTACTAGACAAAGGGCCCAGCTGCGTTTAGGTTCAACATCACGTTATCGGCCGACGTCTCAACCGACGCGACAAAACCTTGTGAATCTTTACTATGATATGGCAGCTGTACTTATAAAGATAATATGTGTCTGGGAATCCTCTGATCTTTCCTGGGGGCTTGTCGTGTATTTTGTAGTTAGATACGAACTTGGAGAATTAAAGCCAAGAACTCCGCTTGAGTTTCCTTTCACCACCAATTCCAATGTTGAGAACCACAACCTACAAATGTCGAGATGCCTATTTTGGGTTGTTAGGGTATATAGGAATTTATCATCTTTATTATCATATTGTAGACATATGTTTTTACTGTAAGACAATAATGATTAATAATATACATATATATATTTACATTTAACTAGAAATTATGATGGTTAATAATAAAAGTATGACAATTTGATGTGGATTATTATCATTATTATTATTTGCAATGTTTAAATGTCAGGAGTCGTGAAGTAAATGCGGCCGAAGCCGTCATCTTCGCTGGGGCAGGTAACAGTCATTGCTGGGAATCGGAGAGAAGTGTGTGTCTCGAACCCACAACTAAGCGAATGTGATACACGCTTCCGATTACACCAATGGACACCATTTTGGGTCACAATTGAAAAACGGTAATATTTTCTTGCAGCTCTGTCTCACTCACGTCTAAAAAGAAATCGTTCTGACACCAAACAAATGTAGTCGACCAAGTTAGTTAAATCAATTAATCTTTTCGAATATAGTGCGGAAGCATTGTTTCATTTGTAGG
The DNA here is from genome assembly GCF_046742065.1 of Oratosquilla oratoria. NCBI lineage: Eukaryota > Metazoa > Arthropoda > Malacostraca > Stomatopoda > Squillidae > Oratosquilla > Oratosquilla oratoria. The sequence goes on from NC_134809.1 coordinate 1,106,926, forward strand.
CTCGAATCCCACGCCAAAGCGCATAATGGGGCGTAGTCGAAGGTTCGAATCCCGCACTTCTCCCCTGCTCCAACACGCCTAGCACATAGGGTAAGGGTGACGGTTTCGGCAACAGCTACGCGCCTCCTGGCGTAGGCTTCTCACCAATAATGCCTTTGTGGCTGACATCATACGGAGTGCCACAGGTTAAACCAACTCGATTTAATACGTCACAGATTCACTTGATTTTATCTAAATTTGGGAGGTTCTCTCCAAGAAATTGTGAAGTTTTTGTTTTTAAGACGCCTTGTAAAGCAAAGGATTTTTTTAAAGGCTAAAAATCCTGGGTAATCCAGGTTGGAGTCGATATCATCTGGATTAGTATCGAGATGAGAACTGGAAGACCAGAGAGAGAGAGAGAGAAAGGGGGGGGGGGGGGGAGGCTCGTGACTGTTTCGCTACGTCCACGGCAGCGGGTGAAGAAAGTAACCGCCGATTCAAGGTGCAGTGGGGGCTGCATTGCCCTCTTGTTGCGGGGAAGCTACTACATTATGGGGTGTAGGTGGGCGGAGGGGAGGGGGACAGCCGGATTGGTAGTTGACGGATCTGGTATATCTGCTTCCTCCCTTCCTACACCTATAGGATGGTCTGTGTCTTTATCTTGGTCGCAGATTAGGTGACCTCCTCGGGAGAGGTTCCTCAGATAGGTGAAGGATGGGTAGGATATGTTTAGGGTATATTTTCTAGCCCTGTACAGGTGGCTGCTGAGCTGGGCCGTTGTCTTGTGACAATACGATTAGAGAAGTGGTTCCAAAACTATCTTGTATGACACCCCCTTTTTGCATCCAGCAAATTCGCACGCCCATACCATTTTTTGTAATCATATGAAATTATACACACACATGTATATATATATATATATATATATGTGTGTGTGTGTGTGTGTGTGTGTGTGTGTGTAATTATCGTAGCTGCATCTCCCTTCGATGCCATACACACGAGCGCACGCACACATATGTTACAAAGTGCTACAGTCTACGAGGGCTACCAAGCTAACCGACCTTTCCGACTACGCCCGTTTGACAATAACTTCACGGCATCTCGGGTCAAGTTCTCTACCTTGAACAATAACCCTCACTGCATCTCAGGTCAACCCCTCTACTTGGACAATGACCCAGCTGCATCTCGGGTCAGCCACCTGCTTCGGACACAAAGGATCTCTGCCGGCGCCTTTCCACGTCGGACTAAACTTTCCAAATTTTCCTTACAACTCATATGGCATCAGCCTCCTTGTTCCATGACTGGCAACTTCTGTTAATATGTACATAAAATATGTTTCTGGCAATCCTCCGACTTTTGCTGAGAGCTTGCCGTGTATTTTGTAGTTAAAAATTAACTTGGAAGATTAAAGCCAAGAACTCCGCCCGAGTTTCTTTCACCACCAATTCCAAATGTAGTACAACCTACACACACACACATAGTATATATATATATATATATATATATATATATATATATATATATGTATATATATATATATATATATATATATATATATATATATATATATATATATATATATATATATATATATGTATATGAGATTACTCATTGTGACAAATTTGAGGACAGAGAGGAAACGGAAACGAGAGAATAACTCTTCTCGTGTTTCCGTGTCCTCTCTGTCGGACTTCATTTTTTTTTTCTTCTTCTTTGCGAATCGCGCCCGGATAATAGGACTTTCCGAATTGGACCACCCACCTCTGTGTATGTGTGTGTGTGTGTGTGTGTGTGTGTGTGTATATATATATATATATATATATATATATATATATATATATATATATATATATATATATATATATATATATATATATATTCTTTTATTCATATTTTTTGTATCCATGTCTTATAGAAAACGGACTGGTGTGACTGACAGAATTATACTTTGGACGTATGTAACGCAGATATATGGTTTGGGAATTATTTAATTGTTCTTCCTCTGCAAGGAATTTTGAGCAGCTGATTTCACGCCTCCACGAGGCGAGGGGCCGCCCCATAGTTTGGGAACCACTGGATTAGAGGTTTCCAGAGATCAATATCCTTTTCGATGCCCACAATGTTACGTCCTTTCACCGCGGAATCTTTATTGGGTTAATGAAAGGGAAGGGCAATAACTATTGTTGAATATCTGGAGGAAAATGTATAAATGTGAGTGAATGCCTATCGGAAGGACAAAGGTATTGTTCAGTAAAAAGGTGGAAGGGTGTAATGGTGAGTGAAGGACACATACATTGAGACTTATTAACTCACTGTCAGAGAATTATCTAAGACAGAAGATCTGTATATTTCGACCACTAAATGTGGTCATCTGCAATCTGCTGAAAAGGACCACAGTTTGTAGTCGAAATATACAGATCTTCTGTCTTTCTTATATCTTCCTAATTAACAGGCGAAAAAGGTACATTGGTGAGTGAATGTACTATCGGAAGGATAAAGGCATTGTTACATAAAAAAGTGGAAAAGGTATAATGATAAGTATATGTACTGTTGATAGGCCAGTTTCTATCTTACACTTAACATCAACTTTCTTAGTGGGAATCGAACCCACTGGACACCATTACAGCACTGAATATCAACCTAGAGACCATTGGGACCCCCAGGGGGGCCATGGCTTATTCTTACAAATTATTCTTTGCTATACAACTTCAAGAATCTGAATATAAAAAAATTCATCACTCTGTCCTGGCAGAACAAATATAATATGGTTATAATTGTCAAATTGTAATAAAGTAAAGGGTTTCTCTGCATCAACGTATTATTATGTATATTTTTTTTTACCTTTTTTGGTGGGGGATTTGGGAGATATATGAAGGGGAGGCATTCGAATGTTTAGAATTATTGAAGGGGGAAATTGAGTGAAAAATGTGGAGATTGACTGCACTAGGAAGGCTTAGACAGCAGTTACTTTCGGGGATATAGCGAGAGCCTACCTCCCTTTCCCCGCTGCTGGTGAAGACATGAGTATATTGTAAGAAGACAGTAAGGTCTGCGCGGTAGCCTAGTGTATACACTGTCGAGCCCATGAGCAGGTGGTCGTGAGTTCGACTCCCGTTACGTGCGTCTTACTTTGGCAAGGCGATGAGGCGACCCAAGCATCGGCCTAAAAAAAAAAAAACACGGCTTGTTGCACTTGACAGAGTTTGTCCCACCAAGGGTTCCTGAATTCGTGGAAGTGATTGGTAAAATAACTACCATTTACGCTTATTAATTCGTTTTAACCATCGTTACCACCAACACGCGCGAATACAGGTACATCCCAACATCACTTAGGACGCACATATGCATTAAGTCATTACCACACGCGTTTTTACACACATGATCATATGACCAAACACACACACACACACAAATCAAAAGCTCACCAACACATCATTATACATCGGAAAACACATTTTGGTAAAAATGATTTGCACTTGCAACTGACCGCAAAATACGCCACAGCGCAGAGTTTGGCTATTTCTTGACTTGCTAAAATATGCCACCAAGTGCCTCTGGCAGTAAGAAGGCTATGCGTCAGCGCCTCCCTCCATTTTGTTAAACATGTAAAATGTGTGTGTGTGTGTGTGTGTGTGTGTGTGTGTGTGTGTGTGTGTGTGTGTGTGTGTGTGTGTGTGTGTGTGTGTGTGTGTGTGTGTGTGTATTAACCTATATGTATCTTACGGGAAAGGGAGTGCTCGTGGGATCCCGTCTTTGTATCTCGCAGTGTCTAGTTTGCTCTTAAATCTGTGTGTGTGTGTGTGTATGCATGTGTGTGTTAGAGAGAGAGAGAGAGAGTTTCTATCAGGATGTTTTGTCAGATGAGAGAGATTTAAAGAGAGTAGCAAAACACAGGGATGGCAGAAGTAAATAGCGATCAGAATTATTTTTTGATTAGAATTTAGTCTCAGCATTCTTTTTTTCAGAGATCTCTAATTGTAAAAGAATGCGACTCTGGTCCGTAGGGACGCCGATATTCCATACGCTGGGGAATTGATATGAAAAAAAATATATATATATATATATATATATATATATATATATTCTTAAGGAAACAGTTAATAAATGAACAGATAAATAAACCAACAAACAAATAAATAAACAAATTAATAAAAAGGAGAGGGAAGGATAAGTAAAAAATGGAGACCAGAACAACCCAATGAATCTGAAGAGACTTGGAGAGTTTCCAGGGGTCACCTGTCACTGGAGAATTGGTATCCCAACTTGGACAAAAGAAAACACAAAGGAATTATATGTTAGGCGCCCATACAATATACCTTCCTCTCTTTCCCACTCCCCTCCCTCATGGAACTGTCTAGTGTTGGCCTTATGGTCTCTCGCAGTCTCCTTTATTCTTATGTTCTTATCACACATCTCCTCCGACGTTAGTACCGGTCAACACTGCCACTGCTACCAACCAACCAACCACCACGTAGCGTTCGGCCCGGCACCACCAACCTTCTCGCTTACTTTACCCATCCTTCCTACCTCATCGTCTCCTTCTTGTCCAACTATTTAGGTAACCAATGGCAGACCCCTCGAGTACATAGAGTCGTATAATTCACCATATATTTGGATCACGTTATGGAATCGACAGCTATCAATTCACCGGATGAGAGTTCAGAGCTCTACAGACTGATCTATAGGCCATCCTGAACTTACACACACACACACACACACACACACACACACACACACATCTCCTTGCCTAAGGGGACCAGTAACGGCGTAAACATGACTTGATAATGACTGCTGTATTTGGACACTTTCAGATGAACCGACAAGGATTTGAACGTATGGCATGGAATTGAAGTATATGATGATAAGATCAGGAGAAAACTGGGTGGGAGAGGAGGAATGTGTGTGTGTGTGTGTGTGTGTGAGTGTGTGTGTGTGTGTGAGTGAGTGTGTGTGTGTGTGTGTGTGTGTGTGTGTGTGTGTGTGTGTGTGTGTGTGTGTGTGTGTGAGTGTGTGTGTGTGTGTGTGTGTGTGATTCACCATGGTCTTGAATCACGCGTTGGACTCGTGATTGACGTTATTAACCTCCCGGATGAGAGCTCAGGGCTCGTATGACCGATCTATGGGTAATTCTGTGACCTTACACGCACACGCACCCTCAACTCCCCACCCACGAGAATTGGAGTAACGACTCACACCGCAACGATACTGAAATTATTTCAGTCCTGGGCGGGATTCGAATCCGGACTACTGTGACACCGGTTGTAAACGCTACCACTGCGCCGTCGAGTCGTGTATGTGTGTGTGTGTCTCAAGGGACAGTCCGGAAATCCTGCAGCAGACCATGAAGGATAAACTCATTGTAATCTACAGGAAAGTTTGCTGCACCCGTGAGGTCCCGTCTCTCTTTTTTCTCAATCTGTTTTGAACTCGCTTATGGTTTTAGCTTGGGTTAAATAATTCAAATTATTCCAAGGGTTGATTCACCTATACAGACAACTGATATTTTTTTCACCTGATGACTACCTCCCATCCCAAATCCTCTTCATCGTCACTACTATTTATTCCGCGCGGAAGCCCAGTGGATACCGTGTCGAACTCGCCAGCAGGTGGTCGTGTGTTCGATTCATAGGACCCCCCGCTGCGTAGTTCTTGAGTTGTTTGGGGAAGCGACCCAGACATCAGCAACTGACAGGGCTTGCCCTACAAGAGGTTTCTCACTTCCCACTACGTAAGAGAGGGCTGGTTTCCTCTCCTTTTCTTTCTCCTATTAATGACCTGTACATTACAATCAACCTACCGCTTTCCATTCTTTCAACGATGGCTGATCTAGTACAGAAGAGAATGACAAATATACAAGGGATTGCAAACTTATCATACGAAGACAGCCACCTCAACTTCCACTCTCTCGGATGATGAAGTGTGGGGTGATCTAGAGGTATTCAAATGGGCCAAGGGCTTTAAAAATGGTGATCCAGGGAAGGTCATCATATCAAGACAGCGGGAGCAAGACTTGTACCGATGAATTTGAATTGGACAAATTTAAGTTTAAGAAGGAAATAGGCAAGAACTGATTTACCAATAGAGTGATTAACGAGTGAAATAGACTAAGTAACCATGTAGTGAGCGCTGAAATAATTTATTTAGAGAGAAAATTTGATAATTTTAAGATTGGTATGAAAGGTGGTCTCTTGTAGTTTTCTTCATTCTTAAGGTGGCAGCACATTATACATTTCTCACTAACATGCTATTTGCTTTTGTTATTTCGTTTGAGAAGAAACTACTTGGGTTACGAGCTTTTGTTTTTCAAATTTCCAATTGTCAAATTATTCTTGCATCATATAGTGAGAAACTGAATGACGAGCTAAGAAAAGTTAAACCTAGATGTTCTTAAGAAAGTCTACAATATTGTAACCGAAGTCGGTTCTACTCGAATGAAATAGCAAAAGCAAGTAGATTACTGGCCTGTGCCGCCACCTTTGCTCCTTTCGTCCGTTTTCTATACAAAGTTGAGAACCGATCTGGTCAACGCTCTATATATTCTCTTGATCTTGTTTATATTCTTCACTTAGTGTAGACTATATCCCAGCTACACATCCTAATCTAGGCCGAATGAGGTATTCTATTCTTTCATCATCGTGTCTATGCAGTAAAAGGTACTTCTTTGCTCGTCAGACGCCTATATCGTTTTTCAACTGTAATTAACCGACGCACACGCTGCCGCCGTGATATTCCATGTGTTGGTCTACTTTGCTAATAGTCTGTATGTTTCAGCCATGACCTTGCTGATATGTTTCCCAGATGGCAAGGTATTCGTAAGAATCACACCAAGATCCTTCTCTTAATCTGCTTTTGTAACGAATTCATTTTCCACTGACTGATTCGCCGAGTCTTCTTGAACTCCTACCCATTTCAAATTAATTAATCAATGAGCCATTCTAAGTCCGCTGCTGCACAACAGCCCCTCTTATACCATTTCATGATTCCCAACGCTACGCCAAATTCTGCCATGTTACTCCTGCAAAATTCTCTATCTCGTTCCTCCACCTGTCTGGTCTCTTGCACGCTTCCCTTCTCTCGGTGTCCATTCAATAACACACTTTCTCCATATCAAACATCATATAAAATTTCTCCATGCCAAATATGAACTGCACAACCATTTCAAATACTAATCGACATTATCGCTCCTTTTCCAGGCTTCTTCATGTTCTATTCTACTCACGATCGTCTACTAACACGTTCGTTTGGATCATCGTATCCACCATGTCATATACTTTGACCAAGAACATCACAGGCGATAAAACTGATCCTTGTGGGACTCAGCTCGTTGCTTTCCTCCATCCTAACATCATATCATTTACTCTTGTGCCCAGCTTTCAGGGAATCCTTTTTACAATCAATGGATTTACCCCTTAGTCCTTCATCATACTCCAATTTCCACACAAGTTGATTCCATCAACAAGCTCCAATTTCCACACGACTCAATCGTAAAGTACCATGTCAAATGCCTTCTCTAGATTGAAGTACGCACAGTCCACCTAACCCTTCTTCTCTTGCATCAACCATTCTTGAGACCTTAGCAGATTTGATATAGATTTGTTATTTGCCAAAACCTTCATTTCTACAAGTTGTATGACCTAACTAGCCTTTGTAATTATTTTGCATAACTTTACTAACTACTTTTAGTTTGTACTTCTTTTCAATAACTTTACCAACGAGCTTTTGTAATTCTTTTGCAGAACTTTACTAACCAGTTTTTGTAATTATTTTACATAACTTTACTAACCAGTTTTTGTAATTATTTTACATATCTTTACAAACTAGTTTTTGTGATTATTTTGCATAACTTTACTAACTTTTGTAATTCTTTTGCACATATTTACTAACTAGCTTTTGTAGTTCTTTTGCATAATTCTACTATCTTGATGGTTTGGGATACTGGTAATTTGGTTTCTGTATCATTCTCCAAACCTCTCTCACACACACATAAGCACGCAAACATGGCTCAACGGCGCAGTGGTAGCGTTCGCAACTGGTAACCCAGCGGTCCTAGTTCGAATCCCGCCCAGGGCTGAAATACTTTCAGTATCGTTGCACTGAGTCGTTACTCTAACTCTAGTGGGCGGGGAGTTGTGTGTGTGTGTGTTCGTGTAAAGTCGTAGCAGTACCCATAGTTCGATCATACATGAGCTCTGAGCTCATATCCGGGAGGGAAATAGTTGTCAATCACGAGTCCAACACGTGATTTAAGACCATGGTGAGTCACACACACACACTGTTAATACAAGTGATGTTTATTTTGACATTGTGTCTCGTTGCCTGTTGTGTGGCTAAAGTCTGAGGACAGACGCAATCACAACTCTAACCGGATCATTCTCAGAGGCATCGGCTCATCTTCCAGAAGTAGCCGGGAAAGACGAACACGCACACATACATACACACACACACACACATACTTCGAGCGAGGAACCGGTTGGACTGGGCGGGTCAGCCAGAAAGGTGACGCGGCCGCTGTGCGGGCGGGGGCGGGGCAGTACCGGTCAGTGGGGCGGGGCTAGGACCGGACTGCTGCACTGCACTGGTCTGGTCAGCCACCTGAACGATCACCGGAGTGAGAGGGAGGGAGGGAGAGAAAGAGGGCAAGGGGTGGGAAAGAGCTCAATTTCTATGCCGTCTTCTTCACTCTATTCATACTGATTTACCATCTGTGATGACCCAGACTACGAGAGAGATACAAAGTTAAAACATACCTCCCACATGCCCTTTTCTTCGTGGAAAAGAGAAAATAAGGAAACGAATAGAAGGAGAGAAGAAAAGAAGATAAAAACAAAATAAATATCTAGACCGAATAAAACATATTCAAAGTGACGATCAGGCGGAGGCGGTGGAGAGTTTACATAATATCTGCTACAATGAAATGTAGCGACCGGTTTTCGATAGGTCACCTTGATCACTTAAAAAGAATAAAATATAAGTAAATAAATAAAATTGTCAACTTACTCCACATAGGCATGTTTTGCCATTTTGCATCACTTATCGTTCTCTTGGTTTTTCAATAATTTATTTATCTATCTATTTCGCTACCTGTTTATCTATGTACTGAATTGTCAAGAGACCATAGTCTATAGTATTGACCGATATCCATCCTAGGAAATTCCTAAATACACTTGTGAGCAAAGGTTCGAAAAACCGTTTGGACTTCGAAGTCATCGACACGGTTCGAGCTGTGACGACGGACGGAGCGGCTCGAACTGGCAAAGAGGTCTTCAACGATCTCAACGAATAGTGGTTGCCACCGTTCCACAGCGTGAATCTGATAATGTGCGCAACTTATGCTTGGTGACCAGATTTCCAAAACGAAAAAGAGGAGATACAACAACGGGGAAAAAAAGAAAAAGAAGGATGAGGGAGAAAAAAAAGAAGTATAAGAAGAAAAGAAAAATAAATGAAGAAAAGAAGAAAAGAAAAATAAATGAAGAAAAGAAGAAAAACTGAAAAGAACAAGAAAAATAATAATAAAAAGACGAAGAAAAAGACGATGAATAAGAAGAGGAAGAAGAAGGTGAGGAAGAAGAAATAGAAGAGGAAGAAGAAGAAAAATAAAGAGGACGAAAAGGAAAGAGGAAGAGGAATAAAAAAGGCGGAAAAAGATGATGAAGAAGAAAAACAAGAAAGAGGAGTAGCCTACAAATAGAGATCGCAACCCATTCTGACAATAGTTTTTATAAGTTCTTTGTCAGAAATGACAACATTTTACAACAGAAATGTGTACACGTGGACTGCACGTATTTTTTCACACAAATCCAAACTATATCAAGGAAAAAATATTTCTATGCTTACAGAATATAATAAATTCTATATATAGTTATTACAGATTGGGGTCAACATCAAATATATTAGTTAATAGAAAATCGAATTACTCTTTTGTCTTTCCATAAACCACATCTGATAATTTTGACTTTTGCAATGTGATTTCTGTTCCTGATTTGAATTTATATATATTATTTCATCATATTAACTTGGATAAGTTTTAGTCTTAGTATGCTTATACCCAGGTATTTCCTGCATCAAACGCCTACGCTGTAAATTATTATTAATTTGGAAGCTTCTGGAAAAGAGAAATTTGCATAAAGTTGCCAAATATGCACAAACAAAACTTGCAAAACGACTGCGGAGCATGTTAATGATTTAGCGAAGCAAACATAGCGTCCTTGTGTATTTTTTAACATGAAACATTTTTCAGCATGATTAACTGCACAGTTCTGTTTCAAACGTTTCTCGCAGTAAAAGTAGTTTGTATACATATACACAGGTTAAAAAATCGTCTTTCGTATCTTACTTAGGGAAAATTAAGACAAAATAATGATAATAATAATAATAATTATTGTTATTATTAGTAGTAGTAGGGTACAATGTCGAGTACATGTTTGTGGTCACTATCCTACATGGACAGCAAAGGGATCATCTCCCTACGAGATATTGAATATATATACATATATATATATATGTATATATATATATATATGTATATATATATATATATATATATATGCAAAGTAGACCACTTGGAAAAAGAAACTAACGAAGCAGAGCGCTTTC
>NC_134809.1:1122500-1152500 GCF_046742065.1 Oratosquilla oratoria
CCCTTGTAAAAGGGAAAAAACTTGATATATTGTTTGTATGTATACATGTGGGTATGTGTGTATGTATGTAGGTATATATGTAGGTAGGTATTTATGTCTGTATGTATGGACAGACGTTCCGGTTCTCGGCAATGAATCACAATTATTTTATTTAACGTCGCAAATTCCAATCTATTAGGAGGCTAGGACGCTGCCCTTTACAGAGGACTTAATAGCGCAGAAATTAATGAGCCATGCCTTTGGTCCAACTCGCTTGAGGCAGGGTTCAAACCGCCATCACCTCGACCTCCGTTCAAGTGGCAACGTGCCCAGTTTCTCCTCCAGCCTTCCTCCGTCCCCACTTCACCAAGTCTTCTCATCCATGTGACGATCCCACAAGCTTCTCAGCTTGTTACTTCCTTATTTAGACTGGGTGCCCGGATAGTCAGCAGGTAAAATATGGAGGAACACCGCTCGATGAACACCTCCAGGACACAGATGGTAAATCACCCTCTGACCATCCCGACGGCCCCAACGAGATCCTTTCGCCTCTGTCCGGTTCCTCTCTCAGGAAAGGTGAGGAGCCTACGCCAGGAGACGCGTAGCTGCAGCCGAAACCGTCCCCTTTGTCCTGTGCTGTTTAAGTATGCTACTGTTGGGTCAGGCAACAGTCACTGCTGGTAATCGGAATAAAGTGCAGGATTCGAACCCACAACTTAGCGAATGTGAGACAAACACGCTTCCGACTACGCCACCAGGTGAATTTCTGATCAATAATTATAGTCATCCTGTATACTTGTATTTTGCATTCTTTTCAAGTCATGAGCCTCCTTACAGTCTTCTCACACTCAGACATATTCCCATATTGAAATAGCCTCGCTGCACAAGCCTCATCTGATGAAATGCTTTGCTAAACATAGGTTGATGCAATACAAAAAGTGTCGAGGATCGATAGCGGAGGTCGCTGCTTATATAATGTAACCATCGAAGCCCTTCAGTGTGATTACCTAGGCGTGTCTGTACGCCACGCCAAGACCTTACGGTCCTTGTGGTACGAATGTATAACAGACAAGTATCGTACATCGGGTCTGGGTTACCCCCCACCTCCCACCCACCCGACTAACATGTTCAACATGAGTACGCCCTGTGCATAATGTACCGAAGTATTCCTCTATTTGCTGTCATTATCATGTGAAGCTTCCATTAAACTATCGTTTAGCTCTGTGATGTACACTCACGAGTAGTTGTGACCCACGCTATAATTCTCACGTAATTTTTGCCGAGTACGCGTTATATTTTCCTATGTAATGTTTAGCTTACTGTTAGGTAATTACCTTGAATAGATCAAAGCTTTCAGACAGATTTTTAATTTGGTATCATGAAAAAAATTATTTATGACTGTATCTCCTTCCCTTTACTCATCTTACTAAACTTACTTCTTTATTTGTTACTATTCCTCCTTTTTGTAAATATAAAAATAATTTCCCTCCACAAATTAGCACGATACTGTGAAAAAAATCAGGTGTCATGTTTTAATTTTTTTCTACTAATTCATATTAGTAAGGATTTTGGAAGGTATGATACCAAACATGTAGCATACACCCCATAAATGTCTGGCATAGCGACACCTATCAAATGCATTTATTTATCTATTTATTTACCTCTTGCCTTATATAAACCATTACTACGTAGTAGCCATACCTCTTCATATGGCCATGAATACATCATAATTAAAAATTAAGGAACATTCAGTCCTTTACAAATCACTAAAGTGTATTAGGTCGAATGACCAATATATATACTGTAGGATTTCAACTTCAAATGCTCTTGATTCGTCCTCCACCTAAGCATCCCAAGTATCTCAGCTAATGAACCAAACAGCACCGATACAAGGCGCTCCTAATTTGGGACGACGTCGAAATGGAAACATCACCGCCCTCACTAAGTTTGAGACCCATACCACCTAGCCGCAATTAGGGATTGTGCATATGCAAACGGTGTACATCAAAGTACCACCACTTTAATGAAGCGAACAAGTACTAATAATAGGAGATGTACAAATATGATTCATACCGCTTCCTGTTTGTAACAATTACGGAACCGGGTTGCATCGGCCACGGAGGACCAGTAAATACCAGAACCCAACCGTTTACATGCTACACGCCTACTACCGGCCACGGTCGTCCAGTAAATGCCAGAATCCAACCGTTTACATGTTACCTAACAAATATATTTGTTCCGGTCGTTGTAAGATTCATTGACCGGTCTTCACTTTGACTATAATGCACAAATTCATTATCATCAGGCTCTGTTTTGTTCACCCTACCCAAAGACCCTTGGATTCTGATGGTATTCTCTCCAATAAGGTCAGCATGGAAGTTACGAGTTAGTTCTAGGTGTCTCTGTCTCCATCGTAAGAAAATGCTGCCCATCAACCATCGCTTCGAAAATTTGGTCTCTTTAATTGGGTGTGCCTCTATCTGAGTTGATGAGACGTTTTGGTACGTATGTCCGCCCAAAGATAGACCTTTCCTCAATCATAGGTGCTATACGGGCGTAATATGTGTGGGCATATATGTCCCTAGCTCAATAGTTCTGAACCTGTTTTTTCGTGTATCTTTAGCTTCCTGAAGACCACTGCATCCCTGAACAAAATTATAGGATATCCAATGTGCCATCAGTTTTCGGAAAGTATCATCACTTATGAAACTCTGTCAGCCCCTAAAGGCGTCCATGAACCTGAGATTAAGGACCGCTGAAACCACCTCATCGGAGAACGATGTATTAAGGTCGTTTCGTTGACGATGGCTTCAGAATAACAGAAGAGCGTTAGGGGGCGTTCCTTGTCCACTTGTTGTGGTCTGACTGTAGCCCAAGGACCCTTCCATACCGTCCGAATCTGTCTCTTTCATACAGCGCCCAATGAGCTTGGAGGGTTGAATGTTCTTTGTATTTCTTCAGTAATGTCTTGAGAATCTGTCGCCATCTCCCCAACTTCGCAGAATGTCTCGTAGTTCCTTTTCAACTCGAAACATCTTAGTTCCAGTTGATCTCACGAGTTCCGGATAACCTCTGTGGGGGTAAAAACCTTGTAAAGACGAAAAGCCGAGTTGTTGAAGGACACGAACGATGCATGGCGTGGATGATGATAACACAGGTAAATAAACAATCCCATCCCTTGGCTGGGAGTGGTCCTCTTTGACACAGAACAGGCATGAAAGAGTCTGTGCCTGTGCACGCAAAGAAATATTCGCCTGGTGGTACCCGATCGATTGGTGGCTCCGCCTGACGCTGGTGGGCCGCGAACGACGCACGGTCTCATGTTTAGTTTCCGACACTTCAGTGCCCACAAACGTTGCCGATGTCCTGCCGAAATGTATTCTCGTCCAGAGTGGTCGGAATTATCTTCGTGTACATCTCGTACTTTAAGCTCCTTGAATTGGTATGAATATTCCGTAATCCAGTTAAACTACTCCCATATGAGGCTGAAGTAGAAAAAAGACCGAACGTTTTGGGTTTACACACACACACATTCTCCGTGTTCTCTCATTTTATTCCTACCACATACCTGCCAGTATAGACATCTATCGAGTTAGTATGACAATAGTAAACCTGTTAAACCACCACCATATGAGGAAGAACGTAGGAGAGACTGAGCTTTTGATATCTAGCATCCACTGTGTTCTCCCCTTCTACCTGTCAGTATGGACTTCTCTCGAATTGGTATAACCATCCCGTGGGTCCGTTAAACCATCCCCATATGAGGCTGACGCATAAGAAAGAAAAAAGGTGAATAAATAGTTTTTAATATATAAACTTTGGGTATCCACACCTCTTCTTATCTCATACCTGTCAATATGGACTTCTCTCGAATTTGTATGACCAAATAACCCGTTAAACCATTCCCATATGAGGCTGAGGTAGGAAAAAAAACAAGATTTTGGTTTTTAATATATAACGCTTCGGGTATCCACACCTCTCCTTGTACCCTTATCCCTGTCAGTATGGACTTCTCTCGAATTGTTATGACCGGATAGCTCGTTAAACCACCCCCATCTGAACCGCCTGCAACGTGCTCCAGCAACCGAATGAGTTGCAGAAGAGGTGCGGAGCTTACCTAAGTCATGTAAACGTAATGGGCAGACGTGACTTTCCACGGCAGGCGGCCGGGCACTCGTGACAAGACTCGTACTCGTTATTAGGGACGATTACCTGAATATTTTCAACTACTGATCACCCTCAGCTTTCTAAAGGCACACTCTCCACTTCGGCGCTGTATAGGGTCGAGGGGTTTCCTTCCTGATCTCCTCTGGGTACTGCCAACAGAGGGGCATAACCTGGACATTACCTCGAGTTATGTACGGTATGAGAACTGCACCGGACTGCGACAAAGTATACGGGACGGTGCCAGCCCAGAAAAAGTCCTAACCTAACCTAACCCTTTTCATTGCCAAGATCGACTCCTAAGTTTCATTCCGGCTACTGGCTCCGGCATTCAATACGGTTAAATATTTTCCGGAGACTTCTCGAAGTCAACATTTCTTCCGTACCACAACTTTACTTTTCGTCTTCCTTATCTCCCATTCTTTCTCCTTCGCCTGTCTTGCTCTGCTTTCTTTGTACCACAACTCTTCGAATCTTCACTCGTAGTATTAAGACATCTTCCGTGTCCTATCGCCCTCTCTTCTGTTTTCGCCATTCACTTCTTATTATGTAGTTCTGTTTTCATCCCTACTACTATTTTGTAGTTCTGTAATCATGTTCTCATCCCTATCACTACTACTCTTATTCCTACACCTCTTTTCCCTCTCTTTTGGCAATCGTTCCCCTTCTTTTACATTTATTTTTTATTTTTGCTTGTTTTTCGCACCTTCCCACCACTCTTCTTGTCTTAATGTAACCTTCGGCACCCTCTGTTTTCCTATGTGCAATACTCTGCATTGATTACAAGCTCATCGGTATTTCTTAAAATTGGTGTTTTAAATTTTATTTGTTGTCTCTCCTCTCACCAATTCAGCTTTCCTCAATCCCAGTCGTGTGTGCTTGTGGGGTAATCGGAAGCGTGCTGATCTCACTTATGGATGTGAGGTGGCAAAATGAAACGTAGGCATAGTATGGAGCTTTCTAGCCTTAACGTTTCATTTTGCCTCCATACGTGTCTGTCTTTACATACATTGATCTCACTTGGCTCACGCTTCTCTCAGATTCCCAGCAGTGACTCTGTTACCTGCTTCAACAGTTCAAGTGCATTAAGGCAAACGTCACGGATTTTGTCGCAGGTACTCAACGCCTCCTGGCATAAGCTCATCACCACCTTATCTAAAACAGTCTTTGACTATTCCCGCCACTCAAACTAGCCTCGCATTTGGCTCATAGGTCACCACCACCTCCGTAGCCTATTTATCCTACCATGAATTCTGCCAAAACACTATCTAAGCCTATCTTTATTCACACCACATGTGTGAATTTCAGTGAAAATCAAATCAGGATGTTTTGATAATTTCCAATCTGTTAGCTAAACGCGTAGTCAAAGTCAGTTTCTCTGACCTGATCTGAACTCTCTTGTTTCGTTCTGGATGAAAGCCACATTCTAAAATACAATACGCAAGACACCGAGATCCTCTGCTTAAAAAATATTTTCTACCTTCTGGTTATAGGGATGTAAATAATGGACGAAGATAGAACGGTAGATGTTGTGTAGGTATGAATATGAATGTGTTGATAGCGTAATCGAAAAAATGCTGGTTTCGGTATCACTTAGATGTGGGTTGGAATCCTGCACTTATCTCCAATTCCATCCAGTGACTGTTATCTTCCCACTACTGCCCAAGCGCACTGGACATTGCTACTCACTTCCCGGTCGTTTATCTAGTATCCATTAGTGATTTTGTGAGCATGATTTTTCTTTGCGTACATGTGATGTACACACAAAGTACACTGTGCCAGGGCTTGAGGAAGCTAACATATACTATTATATCGCTTAAATGAATGGTTTTGATTAAGTATCCCAAACTCAAGACCCTCTCTAAGACGAGTTTGAGTGAGGTGGTACTATACTCGCTACAGCCGGAAGGTGAGCAGAGCAAATGGAGAATGACTTCCTCCACGAAGACTCACATTCCCGATCTCCTCAACCTCTCGGTCTCCGCCTTACTGTAGGTTTCCAACCACTCCCCTCCCACCCTACCTACTTTCCCCTCCTCCGCGTCTGCTTCACTGCTTCCGTCTGCTCCCCACCCCCCCTGAACCCAACCGTCAACGGACGCTCAACGCATCTGGTTATCCAGCACCTACGCCCTCAGATTCTCGATCTCCGAGGTGTGAACTAGAGCCAGAAGCGTCTTCGGCGCCTGTCAAAGGATCTACCGCAGCATCTCACAAATCGATAACGTGTCATCCACTTACTTCCGGCCTGCTTGCCCGTGGATGTAGGCCGAACACATGCGCGCTTAGGAATGATAATGAGGTTGGTGGCTTATATGATGCTGTTGTTATGGACTGTAATTTACAAGTAACCATGACAACATTATAAAATATTGGATTATGGTGGACTGAGACGAATGAGAAAGAGTGTTATAGTCCTACACTTCGGGTTGGCAGATATCTGCAGGGTTTGAGCTGAGGGCAGAATACGAAGCGTGCTGGCCTCGCATTCGCTTAGTTGTGGGTTCGAATTCCACACCCCTCTCCGCTTCCCAGCAGTATGCTTCACACCTTATTCCTTGTGGTGTGCTGGTGGCGTTATCAGGAACGTGGAGAATGAACAAAATACGTTCTCGCTGAGCTCGAAAGCTGAGGAACTTTGTGAGGCGAAGTTAAAAGCGGATATGGTCTTTCAAACTTCGAGACGTGTTCTTCGAAAAGGTCAGCGTTGTTTTCATCAAAGTAATGATGACTGGAAAAGGGAGGAACCCAGGTCTATCGAAAGAAAAGTTGACAGCCCAGAAGAAAAGACCATAAGACCTACTATAGACAGTTCCATGCCCATCACCACCTATCATCCTGTTCCATAGAATTATCTAATTTTACCAGTCAATAATTAAACAACTAAGAATTTCAGCGTTTACCACATGGTTACTAAGGCTATTCCATTCGTTAGCCACAATTGGTAAACAAGTTCATGCTCATTTCCTCCATTTCTCTGCCTATGTTTCTCTCTAACTATCTGCTCGCACATCGATCAGTCTCCCTCTTTCTCTTGCCCTATACACCGGAATATTGAGACATAAACACAAAAGGAAAAAGTTAAAGGTCCGCAAACAGGTTGTGCAGGAAGAGCAAACAAACAGGCCAGGGTTGTTGGACAAAATCTCAAGGAAAAACGACGAACGGGTCACTTAAACAAAGGACATCGTCAAGACCAAGAACAGGAGAGGGTCGGAGAGGATGGTGACCCGAAGACAGGAAAACATTCTTCGGAGACGACTGTAGTTTACCAGCGCATCTATCCTTTATGAATATCAAGCTCTGGAAGAACATAAGAGTGGAGAAAACTGCAAAATACCATAAAGCCTACACCAGGCAGTTCCATGCCTACCATCTGCCATCCCTATATAAAAAAGAATATTTAATGTTTTCTTAAAATAACCAATTGTTTCAGCGCTTACTACAAGGATATTAAGTCTATTCCATTCGTTCGCCACTCTATTTGGAAAACTAGTTCTTGACAGTTTCCATCTTAAACCTAAATTTGTCAAATGTAAATTAATTATTACGAATCATGCACTGCTGTTTTATTATGATGACCTTGCCTGCACCAAAGGAGGATAAGAGGAACAAGTGAGTAAAGACAGCCAAAAACACCCAGTGAATGTTGATATAAAGGTTAGTCGTGTTTTTGTTTTATATTGCACAGTAACTGTGTTGGTTGGTTTCGTACAGGAGAGAAATTGAAAAAATGTCGTTTTAGATCTTCATCATTATGAGATACGTGCGTCAGTAGCCTTCACCATACTCCGACACACACACAAAGCTCTTAGTTTGTGACGGCAGTGTCATGAGATCATGGGAACACATTGCAGAAGACCACAGGTTCAAAAAATTTAAACATAAACACAGACACAAAGAGCATTCGATAAAGATGGAAGATGCATGAATTCTTGGAGTAGAAGGTGAGAAGTGCAGAAGACCACAGGTTCAAAAATGTAAACATAAACACAGAATCAAAGAGCATTCGATAAAGATGAAAGATGCAAGAATTCTTGGAGTGTGGTATTGTAGCCACTGATTAAGCGAATGATTGACCACTCTTCCGTTTACAACACCAGTACAAGGGGCCATTTACTTTACTATACATTATTACGCTTGAATATAAATAAGTAAAATAGACACAAATGCATGCACATGCATACACACCGAGCCAAACATCAGGCATACAAACAAGCACACGCGACTTGCTGGTGTAGTGGTTAGCCCCTCGGGTACGTGTGTGTGTTTGTGGTCAGTGTTAATCATACATCGACTGATACATGAGCTTTCAGCTGTTATCCAAAAAAGTAATAGTTGTTGATCACACACTTAGCACGTGGTTAAAGTCCCTAATGAGTCACACAAAGATGTACACTGCCTGCATAATTTTCCTGTCCTATTATCTTTGTTCTATTTATATATTTATATGAGGTATTCTTGTTTTGCTAGTTATCATTCGTTATCTGTTGAAAATTTCCTTGTTTCATTGTTTTTACGAATGTTGACTCATATTGAGCATTCTGGTGACTGGGGAGGATTATTTCATTTTCACAAGTTGCATTAAACGTCAATGATAACTGAGAAAGAATATTTAATTTCCACAAATTGTATTAAACCAAAAATTGATAACCAAGTCAAGTAAGATCATCAACCTACTTTTTTTTCACAGGAAAGAGGGGTCCTTTCCTCGCAAAGGGTTACACCCCCATGGGTACAAGTTATATTTAGCTCCCTTTTATTGTGCGTACACTTCTGGACACCCCTCACCCCACCCCATGTACAACACTCGTAGTCAGCCTGGCGCCACTGTGGGCTCAGAACCACTTTTTATCTTGTTCTTCTCTCCGTTGTGACAAGACCTTCAATGACCTTCACTAACTCGACCTGACCTCCTCCAAATCGCGTGGGGTTGAGTCCTTGGATGACTTGTCCGGGGTTGGGGAAGGTCTCAAGGACACAGTTCCTCAGCGGAGAGTTGGTCATCGAAAAGCTGAGAACGTGGTCAGTGGATTACTATATTTTTTGAGTCCGAGACACCGATAGGAGTTGGATGACTTGTCCGGGGGTGGATGTACTGTAGGACTCAGCTCGCCAGAGGCCAGTTGATCAACAAGGTGAGAACCCGGACAATTGCTCTTTATACTTTTTTCAGTATATTTTTTTTTGTATGTTTCCTATTGTATTTTTCAAAATAAAATGATGTCATAAGCTTGTACAGGAAAATATGGCGGATAAATGCCCAGATCATTTTATTAGTTACATATCTTATATATTTTTGTCTTTTGTCAAAATCTTATTAATTGATTAGCAAATGCAACGACATTGAATTATACTGGAACGAAAAATATGCGTTGATCAAATTTCTATTTTTAAAAATTTTCATTGAGCAAATGTCTGTGTTGGGAAATGCAGGGGACGAAACCCTGTCACAGGGGAACTTTACTGGCACCCATATGGACCAGAGTTGCGCAACATTCTCAGAAGTGGTGCGGGAGAGATCTATGAAGCTGAATAAATGATAGTAAAAATATAAATTAATTGTTTGATAGAAAATAAATGGGAGAGGGCCTGAGTGGAGAATTGACTCCAAATATCAATGAATGTTGTGCAACTCTGGTCCATATGGGTGCCAGTAAAGTTCCCCTGTAACGGGTTTCGTCCCCTGCATTTCCCAACACAGACATTTGCTCAATGAAAAAGTTTAAAAATAGAAATTTGATCAACGCATATTTTTCGTTCCAGTATAATTCAATGTCGTTGCATTTGCTAATCAATTAATAAGATTTTGACAAAAGACAAAAATATATAAAATATGTTGTAACCAATAAAATGATCTGGGCACTTATCCGCCATATTTTCCTGTACAAGCTTATGACATAATTTTATTTTGAAAAATACAGTAGGAAACATACCACATTCTTTTCTACCCTATTGTGGCGAGGGCATAAGAACACCACCACCGATTTCCTGGTGAAAACAGACTAAATTCAACGAAGTCGTGATGGCAGTGGCGTTCTGTTATGGACAACTATCTACCGACGCCTCTATCATTATCGAAAATCTCGCGCGAGTGATGTGCGTCTTCATACCGTGGTGATAGTGGTGGTCTTGGTGTAGCAGTGGTAATGGTGATGGTATGGTGGTGGTATTTTGGTGATTGTAGTGGTGTAGCGACGGTGACGGTGGTTCGTTCCAGGTTGAATTTGGGACACTTCGAGGTTCACTTGGGAGGAGGATCATTTCTCTTTCAGAACCAAACAATGGTTTGTTGCAAACTCTCCAAGTGCTTGATGGCTATGTGGTGAACCGTCCGGGGCAACGATGGAAAGTAGAGTTTCTTTATATTCGATTCACCAATGGGTTCACCGGGTTGAGTGGTTTGTTTCACATCCAAAGAGGAAACGGTAGTCTGTGTATCTGCCCGTGTGCATACCGTCTCTGTGTTTCCATTAGTCAAACTTATTTTTGAATTCACTTACTATGTTGTCTAACTGTACTATTTATTTTGCTTTGCTGGGATATTTCATAAATCATTGAACGACCAGATCTGTCCGGTGGCAAGACCAAAACGTACGCCTAAGGGCTATGGAGTTCCCAACGCTTCTGCAGGCACACAGGCCGTCTTCACACCCTCTCCCTTTACCTCTATCACTGCACCTCATCAGCGAGATAGCATCACCAAGGTCATCTGGTTAAAAGTACAATACTTCATCCTACCCACCTCGATTACGTGTTCATGGCGCGATTGGCTACTCCATTTTCTGCCAATCCCCGGCCACTACCATCTGAGATCTTTTGTCCTTGGGTGTTTTCTGCATTTTTTTTTGTAGTCCTCCCCCATCCCCGTGTCTCGCTGTTCAGGTGCTGGAAAGGAGAAAACTGAGCATTTCTTTCAGTGGTTGATTGGCCTGAAACATTGCATGACAAAATATTGAAACAGATCAAATGTATAATTGATGCTTGTATAAA
Source organism: Oratosquilla oratoria (assembly GCF_046742065.1). Taxonomy (NCBI): domain Eukaryota; kingdom Metazoa; phylum Arthropoda; class Malacostraca; order Stomatopoda; family Squillidae; genus Oratosquilla; species Oratosquilla oratoria. The sequence goes on from NC_134809.1 coordinate 1,133,637, forward strand.
TGAAAACACAAAGGTAGATGGGGGTAATAATTAATGGGTGCTAAGAGTTTAGATATCCTAAATTGGAGTGTGAATGGTCTACGCTCTAGAACCACTGATATAGGCTACCTGCTTATCTGATGTTATACAATATAGATGTTATAGCTCTCCAGGATACAGGTACTGAGGATGATACTATATTAAAACTACGAAATTATCAGAGCTACTACCTAGCAGCAGATAGGCAGAATAATATTAGAGGTCTATTAACATACATAAAAGATATACCATCTGAATTGATATCCTATAATTTAAGAAATGGAATAGAAGCTCTAATTGTTAAGACCTATACGGAAGGAAATACAATACACATTGTCATCATGTATGTGTATCCACAAAAATTTGAGTGATGATATGCCAGTGCTTATTCAATTATTCATGTTTACTAGTTGGTTATCTCAATGCTAGACATGAACGACTCGGTACGATGGGTGCCAACAGCGTTAATGGTCGAAGATGGTTACACTTTTTAGAGGAACTGGATGATATCAATATACTGGGTAATAATGAACATACATGCAGGGAGGTTAAACTTGTTGTGTTTTTCAATATGTTTGGTTTTTCAGCAAATTGCCAGAAAGCAAAAATAACGAACTAATGGCAACTATACAAAAATGGTATGCTGGGTATCCTGTACTAACAAAATGTAAGATTTTAAAGAGATGAGCAGAAGAAAACATAATTATGCTAATGATAAGATGGTTCAAGGATGAAACAAACTACTTAAAAAAGTACATAAAGACTGGAGTGCAAATCAAAACAATGAGAGCATTAAAGCAGCACTGGTAGAAACTGCGAAAATGTGTACAGAAAACAAACAAGAAGTGAGAAATAAATATTGGATGGATTTTTATGGAAAATAGGCAAAACAAAAAATCTAGGGGATATATGGAAAGAGGTAAATAAAGTTAGGGGAATTCATTGTAAGAAAAGTTCCTTCCCCGATGCTAAAGAGAAAGCTAATGAACTCATCATGAAATGGTCTAAATCTTCTAGTCTAAATGAACTACCACCAGAGGTGCTGACCTCGTCAAAAGAAAGCGGCAGCTTTAGAAAATATGTCAGATTACACTACCCGCTGATACGTGTGTACCCATAACACACGAAGAATTACTTAATGCTGTAAAATATGGAAAATCAACAGCACCAGGAAATGATGGAATAACCTATGATATCGTTAATTGCTTGGCTAGAAGCAAGGAGGACCGCTATTAGATCTGATCAATATGTCATATGAAACAGGTTATTTACCACAGGGATGGAAAATTGCTATAATTGTACCGGTTCCAAAGGACAATGGCGACTTTCGTCCAATATCTATGACGTCCTGCTACTGTAAAACTATGGAAAAGGTAATACTAAACAGATTGTTATACAAGATTGAAGGGTTATTATCGCCAAACCTGTATGGTTTCAAGGAAAAAGGACTGTTGACTATGTAATGAACTGCTTAAATAATCCTGAGGCTACCTACAGAGCATTCATAGATATAAAAGGAGCATTTGACCAGGCAAATAAAGAGGTGATACTAGAAGAACTTGTGAACTTGGGAGTCACTGGGAAACTACTTAAATTGATATAAAACTATATGAGTGACAGAAAGGCAAGGGTGTGGCTACAAGGGTCATATTCTATAGAAAAAGAGCTTGAGTTGGGAACTCCACAAGGTGGTGTTTTGAGTCCTACTCTATTCAATGTATTAATGAAAGTAATAGCAAAACATGACTCTCCCAGCGGCACTCATGTTATCATATATGCAGACGACATCCTAATGCAATGCAAATATATGAGAATACTGCAAGAAGCCCTAAATGACCTTGGCGCAGTTTGTGGTAAGAGGGGTTTAGTAATCTGTAACGAGAAAACCAAAATTCAAATTGGAAATAATAAGCAGTTTGACTTAGTTTTGAACCAAGCTAATTAAAAAAAAAGTTGATGTATACAAATACTTAGAAATGTATACAGGATACACATCACACAGCAAAGTGCGCGAAATAAACAGCTTAAGAAATGACTGCAAAGGGCACTTAAGACCTTTAAAGGCTCTGGCATGGAAAGGTAACGGACCAGGAATCCCTGTCCTATGAGCGGTATACATTAACACAATTCGTTCATTGATTGACTATGCGGCACCAATTCTACTAATGTACAGTAAAAAAAACAAATACATAAGCTTGAAGTCATTCAAAGCGAAGCAATGAGGATTGTATTCGGTTGCCAAGAAATCTTAGAATTGATATTATGAGAATGGAGCTGAATCTACCCAGTATTGGGTATAGAATCAAAGAACTGACTATAGCTGCTGCTCTCAGACATGTTCGGAGACAGCCTAACTCTGCACTAACTATTGCATTGCAACACTTTAGTGTAGGAAAAAGAAATATATAAATTTGCAAGAACACTATATTTAGTAATGTTGGAAAGCTGCATCACAGTAGATATTGTACAATTCGAAAGAAAGAAAGACGATTTGCATCCGGAATATCTAAAATCTAAAATATATATTTTTTTAAGAAGATTGATGAACTCCCTAAAAATAATTCTGTACACATATACTGCGATGGGTCTATCTTGAATAATGGGCGAGCAGGATGTGGAGTATTTATCAGAGACTACTCTTGTAATGGCAGTTATTTTGATGAAACAATTAGCAGAAGACTTGGTGACAATATATCATCCACACAGGCTGAGTTACATGCCATCCATGAAGGATTAGAATTTGTAAAAACGATGGTTAAAGATAGTAGAAGCTCTTCGAAGTAAACAAAATGATAACCATGTAATAAAAGCATATAAACGGATTGTTATAGGATTACAAGAAAGGAATTGTCATGTACGATTTATATGGATACCCTCACATGTGGGAATCCACTTGAATGAAATGGCTGACGAATTGGCTAGAAATGCAAAGAAACAACCACATGTAGACATAGAAAGTATTACCAGCATAAAGATGATAAAGAGCAAGATGAGAAAGAGGAGAGAACAATGGGTACAAATAAAACTGAATGAGGTTATTGTACATAGTGAAAGCTTGCAGCATTACCTATATGTATTACAAAATAGTAAAGTGACCTATGGGAAAAATTTATCATATGTAGATACAGTCATAATGAGGACGATACTGGGATATAAATATTACTGGCAGATAACTGGAAGGAATGGGGAGAGATGTCAGATATGTCAGGAGAGAAATGCGCACACATTAGAACATTATATTTTAGAATGTGAACTTATACGACCTTATATAAACAACTCTCTAACATCTGTTAAAGAACAGACATGTTGGATATTGAATAACGATATTGTAAAGAAGATTCCTAAACGCTAAAAAAAAATTGCACCACGATTGTAATGCTCTTTGAGGAGCAACATGCCATATAAAACCGAAAATGTTGTCGAGGGTGAAGAACAGTATACTGTCTACATCCTTTTGATGTAAATTATCAATAAATTTTTCAATTCAATTCAATTCATTGACGTGTTGGAGAGGAGGCGCGTAGCTGTGGCGAAACCGTCACTTCTGCCTTGTGCACTTGGAGTGTTAGAAAAGTAATAGTCATTGCTGAGAAGAGAAGTGCGAGATTACCACCCCATATCAAAAAAGAAGAGAAATTTATTGCGGTAAGATCTCGTGTCACGAGGTAACGCTGGATATCACTTAAAGGAAAAATCCTGCCATACAGTTCGGTAGATATAGACATAGACACAGAGCGGGAAACAAAATTTTTGTGTGTGTACTCGCGTGATTTGTACGCATGTGACGTTTTTATGTGAGCACACGACACATACTGTGTCATTGTCGCATCATGCTCACTTGTCACGTAGGCATGTCCATAAACTTGCGTCACACTTGTCAAACGCATGAGGTGAGGAGCCTACACTAGTAATCGTGTAGCTGCGATAACTAGGCAAACCCAACAGCATCACCGAATATTTGTCCATTTGACGATTAATCATTGAGGAAAATGTGGGTAAAATTCGAAGGACACGAGAAACCCTTCTATCGTCCGCTAGCACCGGCCAGATAATAGCGACCCCACGGTCCTCGATTTGCCATTGTATTGGCGTGGCGAACCTTCCCGCAACATATCAGAGGACCTTTTCGAGAGAGAGGAGAGGAGGCTGCGCAACAGCAGGTGTGCGCCAGAATATCCTATAGTAAACTGTTCTGATTACCATCAGATATTTCGGTGCCTCAGTTATTGCAGATAAATAACGATGTCAAAAAAGGGAGAGCCGGGCATAAACACGCGCACACACACACACACTACGGAGGTCCGGGTTCGATCCTCGCCCGGGGCTGAAATAATATCAGTATCGCAGCGCTGAGGGGTGTTACTCCAACTCTCGTGGGCGGGGAGTTGGGTGTGTGTGTGTGTGCAAGGTCATAGCATTACCCATAGATCGGACCTACGAGCTCTGAGCTCTCTTCCAGGAGGGAAATAGCTGTCGATCACGAGTCCAACACGTGATCCAAAGACTAAGTGAATACACACACACACACACACACACTCACACACACACACACACACACACACACACACACATATATATATATATATATATATATATATATATAGTATATATATATATATATATATATATATATATATATATATATATATATATATATATATATATACAAACTCACCTTGAAATGATCCGTATGCGAGCAGGTCTTCACCTAAACTAGGAGCATAGTCTAGACTTCTAGAGTCTAACTAAACCTAACCTTCTTAAGGAAAGGGGTCTTCGCTGATCCGGAGGGGAAGTTGGGTGGCTGTGGATCCCACTCCCCCATCCAAGAGCCACTATTTTAACTCCTTCATCACAGGGTCCGGCTCTATATTGAACAAAATTGTCTGTCGTTAATCTAAACAAAATCACTAACCTGTGTCATTATAATAAAGGAGCAATAACTTAATCCCTCCCATCTACCCCTCCACCTCCTCAATGAGGGGGGTTAGTTAGGTAAACATGGATCTGCTTCGTCTGAACGTGTAAAATGAAGAAGAACGGGAATATATCGATTTGGCCAAACCGTGCGGAAACCATACAAAAGCATTACTTTCAAACTATGATCTGTGGCCATGTAGTGCATATCTATAAAATGTTACTTTTTGTTAGAAAAAGTTAAAAGCTGTCGGCATCGGTGAGATACACAGTAAAGTTTAACTGGGCACAGATTATATCACACTAGTTTGTTGTGGTTTTGTTTATGAATAGAATACAACTTGTGTTGTCATTGGAAGCTACATGGCGCTGTGAGACGGGTTTTGTTGCGGACCTCGGCAAACGGCATTTTTTTCCACGTAGCGCATTTATACCTATTCTAATTATAAATTTTATATAAAGACATGCAAGTAGTATGATGGTGACCTTTTCACGTTTCATTGCTCAATACGATTCGCTGAGTTATCGTGAGCGTAAGAGTGCTTACTCCTTCAGGTATTTGTTTACTCCACCAAGGAGGGTGGAAGGGCAAGGGTACTATTGTTCTTTTGTGTACAAAACGGAGATCCGCAATCACGCTCAGCCTCGCTGTGGTCCATTGGTTCAAACTTGTGGTCATTGGACCCCTGGGTGTCCAAAGAAGTGGGACCACAAATCCACAAGATGCAAAACGATTTTCTGTCTCCGCAAGGCGTTACTGCACCGTAAACTGCACGTCAACCGCAAGACTAAAAGAACAGCAACACATAAGTATGGGTTATGCATGAGACATGTACATCATTCATCAGGCTCATTGTTTCTATATGTCCTTTTTCTGCATGGTTTACGGTGGAGACATGGTTATGCTGATATCTACGTAATGATTGTTATTAATAAGATAATTACAGTAGGTCAATCGCTATCGACCGCGTAAGAATCGATGATTGTTTAGCGGACGTTGCCACTCAAAAATAAACATCCGAAAATAAATCTCTCTACTACCTTTCACTAGCACTGTCGAATGATTTCCACATTTCAAATGTGTTAAGTTTAGTTTACTGGCTTATCGATAAGGATGATCGATAATTTTGCATGAATACAGCAAAGAAAAAAAATAAACTTCTTTCTAACAGCAGTAGGTGTTCGCTAGGGCAGGCGAAAGGGTTTAAATGTACCACAAGTGTTACTTTCTGTGAAGTGACTGTAATGAAGGTTACATTTTGTAGTCGCCCCCCAGGTGTCCAGCCTTGTTTGCATCGGCCTGAACCTTAACTACTCTGCGCATAAGATCGGTTTATCCTTGACGCTTTTGTATACGAACCGGTATTCTTCAGTGCAGTCTTGGACGTGCCAGGATTGTTTGACGATTTCTGTTGGAGTGTGATACTGTTCACTGCTACTACTACCGTGGGAGCCTCCATGATACATTCTTAATTATTTATTCATATATCATCTATAATCTATATATTGATCTATATATATTTCCTTATATGCCTATTTATCTGTTTATTTAGCTGTATATTTATCAATTTACCTATTAATCTCCTTAACTATTCACCTATTTAACTATCTATGTATCTATTCATATATTCGTTTGTGTATATATTTCTTATATATCTATTTACTGATTCAACTTTTTTCAAATAAGTATTTCTGTAAGAACGGTACGTCCTTGCTCCGTGTCACCTCTTATACCTTGGTACATATTATGTCTGGCACTAAATGCATTGTTTATTCATAACAAATTAGTCCTGTAGATGCAGCAATAGATGTACAGTGATGACCTAACCAAAAATCACATTTTCCACAAGTAACGAAGATTGAAGTGTGTGCATTGTGACTTTGAATATATGAATGTGTGTATCATTATTCCTAATTGTAGTATACAAGAAAGGAACAACGCTCGATGAATCCTGTATTATACTCTCCAGTTATCATACTTAATGCGTGTGAATATTTACGGAATGGTATTTATCTAATTGTGACTCACAGGAAAAGAGTACACTCGTATCTCTTTGTCTCCATTTGGCGTTTACATTTTTGACTGGGCCTTTTCCTCATTTAGGCTATTCCACAAATTGATACACCTGTTTCTTTGTATCCTTCAAGCATGCTTTCTTTCTTCATCTCTCATAATTTTTTCCTCCTCCCAAACCCTCCCTCATTCCCCCCTTATCTCCTCTCTTCTCACACACAGACACATCTCTCTCGAATATATTTATTATGAGAAATACTAATTAATGTAGCTTACGAGTTCACGCTCTTCTTCTTCTTCCTCTTCTTTTTCTTCATGGCAGGCCAGTCCTGCAATAAGTTGATGGGGGTCATCTGGAACAGAAAATGTGTCACTCAACTGAAATAAACTATTTAAAAAAAATATTCAAATATCTTCTCTCGGAGGGAGGTGGGGGATGGGGCGTCAGATGAACCCGAAAATTTGAAGGCGATGTTCTATGTCCTCATTATTTATGTGACACTGTTAACAGCTGTAAATGCGGTGCTGCTGGTCACACAACGTTGCACGTGCCTCAAAACAAACTTCCAACACTGACACCTGGTAATAAAATCCGGAATTTTGTAAATAACAACAATGTCATATTGGGCGTTGCAAACCCCCCCCACACACACACACCTGATCATTTTTACCCGCATTGCAAATATTCTGAACAAGATACCTGTTCATGTTGTAATAAAAATTAGACTTAAAACGCCTAAATATGTGGAGTCGACTCCCAATCTAACATATTTCTCACCATCGTAAGCCCATACACCTAAATCAAACCATCGGTTCTTAACCGTTTCCACAGTTTCCCTTCAATTTGCAAGCAGCCACGTCCGTAAGGACTAATAAGTCTTTTGTTCTTTGCATCTCCGTTGTTTTCCTTTGTAAATAAACATGTATGAGGTGCAAGTAAGATGCACCCTCTCAACAACAACAACAACAACAACAACAACAACACACACATACCTGATCAAGTAAACATGTACGATGTACAAGGAAGATGCAACAAGCCTGGGTTCATCGAACTTGAGGTGGCTGTGGTGGGTCTGTCCTGAATGGCAAACGCGGTCACACGTCATAACCGTCCCTGCCACATCCGCAATAAGGCCTTGATGGAATTCTTCTCGTCACCTGTCAGTGTTTAAAGATAACGCCTCTGCGCATTTACTTTCTTGTAAGTAACCCTTTTCAAACTATGCAGGCCCTCCTTGTACCCGAATATTATCAGTGTGATAATGTTCACTAACCAAAACTACCATATTCTTACCCTTCTCTATATTAAAAATAGCGCTGATGCACATTTACTTTTCGTCGAATCCCTTTTCAAATTATGCAGCCCCTCATTTGTACTCAAAAATTCCCAATACAATTGGGTTCAAGAACCAAAACTACCCTATTTTTACCCTTTTCTATACTAAAGGTAGCGCCTCTGTACATTTACTTTCTTCGTCGAATCTCTTTTCAAACAATGCAGTTCTTGTACCCAAAAATTCTCAATGTGATAAAAGTTCAAGAACACAAAATACGTTATTCTATATTTAAGGAAGCACCTCTGTACATTTACTTCCCTCTTCGTATCCCTCTCTTGTACCCAAGCCCTGTACAATAAAGTTCAAGAATCACAACAATCTCGATTAATATATACATAGTGGCGTGGAAGAACGCTCCAATAGCCGTTTCTCTCACTCTCTCTCTTTCTTTCTAACGCCATAAATTACTCTCTCCTCTCTCTCTTTCTAACGCCATACATTACTCTCTCTCTCTCTCTCTCTAACGCCAAAAAATACTCCTAAAGTTAACCAATATTACAATTGATATATCTGTGAGCGAGGTGGGGTTGGGGAGGGGATTTCTATGTAGATATATGGGCGACTTCTCTTATCTTTTAAGACGCTTGGAGCGTTCTCCCGTGACACTACTCATGTGTAAATAGCATTAGGGATGTAACCCCTCGTACATCCCTCTGATAATCTATTTCCATTATTATATCTATAGGATACGGGCGTTCCTGATTAAGAACCACTGCTGGAATAAGGTATATCCTCACAAGGCGTTTTGATTTTCATGGGCACTATTTATACCAATCAACACCTCAACATAGTTAAAATTAAAATTGCTTCTCCCTAAAAGCAGTGCAGATACCATTATTTTGAATATCTGATGTGATGTACCTTCAAATAACTCTTGAATAACTTGACGTTGTAACAAGGTGACAGAGGAATGGATCCACCGCACCCCACAATCCATCTAAAAAAAAAAGCATATGTATATATGTATATATATATATATATATATATATACATATATACATATATAATTTGTAATTAACATTCGCATCCTGATCTTGAGTGCAAATTTTGATTTTCGGTGCTAAGCAACTTCTTTCTCAAGAAATATTTCTCCTGCAGTGCAAAGGTTGGAAAACATGCCAACTGATTTCGAATTCTGTAATATATATATATAAACCACACTCACCAAAGCCAATCAGGTCCAAAGAAAATTTACAAGCCTAGGATACCCCCACTGGCTTCGCATCTCCACCTAGAGATTGGAGTGCGAATACTAGATCACACACAAGTTCTTCTAAAAGTGTAGTATAATAGTCCAGGTCAGCGATCAAGGTATTGCTAATGCCAGTTCCGCATATACTAGGTCTAAGCCTACAACATTGTGGTTCATTTAAGTACATAACTCAGCAAGATCCAACATAGAACGGCACTCCTACTCCTTCCCATATATTTGTAGAACTTCACGTAACTAGAAATAATAAAATCATCATTAGAGCCGATAGTGTTAGCGTGAGTTTTCATGATACTTTAATGGTCACCACTTTTGTCCTTCATGGAGACCAAGCAACATTCGGGTCCTCGGATCTTCCCCGACGATCAACGGGTAGCGAGGAAGTTCCTTTGCAATCCAACCCTCTATCCCTCCACAGATATTGGGTTCTCACGATCACCGAATCTCCTATTCCGGAAGGAATGCATTCCCGAGGGTCGCCCCTCAGCATGACATGGCCCACCACACGTTCTTGTTAATTTGGTCACTGAGCATTTCCTGCCCAAAACGCTTAAACGAACATCGTCGAACAATGGGGTTGGCTTCGTCTAAAGAACGACCCAGATGGACGGACGAAGTTCCCGAACCTTTCATTTATACTGAGTAATATGTTGATGGCACAGGTATTGACAGACATCTCGGAACCCCTCCCCCCTCTATTTTACTGAAATCTGATGCTCTGTTATTTCATATCCGTTTTCATCCGAGGAACGGGTCATTGTCGTTCATTTAAACAATTATCGCACCATTTCTAATATTAATCTATACTTCACTGACCTCCAAACATTCATCACACGATGGGAACATTCCAACCACCTCTCACTCCCCAAGATGCCTTAGAGATAACACCCTTACCATTGCATTTACGAGTTTCCTATTAGTATAACATTCCTGTTACTATGGAAACCGTAACGGTTGGCGACCCTTGCCGTAGGAGCACAAGGCTTCGCTGTCTTTCCACATTCTACCTTCCCGAATCCGGTCCTTCTCTAATAACAATCCGCACATGTACTGAAAATAGAAACCCCCATTGCTATGACGTCACCAGTTATTGTGCACAGGAAATCCCACGCGGACAAACAAATCTACGCTATTCATTTTCTTGTGAAAAAAATGTCAAACTTTTTTGACGAGATCAGACTTCATTCAACTTTTCAAAATCCCAGCTACTAAACACTGCTGCTATGGATTATGACGTAGTGATTCCAATTATGAGAAATAGACCGCATATGAAAGGAAAAATGTCAGCGATAGTTTCGACCATGTAGAAGGGAGGATTTTACCACCGAGAACATGAGAGACATATGCAACAAACACTTCGTAGGTGAATCTGGGCCTACAGATACCATCTACATCCAATTCCTGCCCTCTCAAGCCCAGAGAAGGTTAGTCCACCAAACACTGAAACAGTGCAATGCTGTCCAATTCAAATATGGCTTATTCATTCATTGTCAACTACAGAGTTTCAGAGCTTGGTATTGGTTGATTAGGCCCAGTGACAATATTCACTATGATTATTACGTTGACGGAGTTCTTCTCTTCAGGTAGTTGTTGATCTTGTTTGCGTACCACATACCATTGCCGATTTGACTCCGAAAAAATTATGAGCCATTTTTTAAAAATCAATCATTCACTGACAAAGAAGGTCCAGGAGGTCAGTACACACACATACAAGACTCATACATGTAGGACTGTGCTTACTTAAAAACAAATTTATAATCCCCTTAGCAACTGAATGACTCCCCTGACCTAACATTCTTATTCAAATAAATAAAAATTGAATTTAAATTTGCTCTAGCCTGTAGCAATTTTAATTGGAATGAACACTGATAAATTACACCCTTAAAACACTGCAATGATTGAGTAATGCGATGCATGTAGAAACTAACTTGAAACAAAGCCTAGACATGCTAGAGAAAAGGCCAGACCGGCCATATGATGCCGTGGAAAATAGACTGTACCTTTCCTGTTTCCACTAGTCTTTCTCCTCGACACTCCAACCGACGCTTCAATTGAATGTTGGAATAAATTTCAACACGTTGAATGTTTTGATCTTGGCCCTCGGGACATCATCCTCTAACAATAAAACCTTTGGAAATGGGTCGCATGCCGCCATTGTTAACTCTCTTTTCATGTACAAATTGCATTGAGATTGTCCGTATCATCCGGGCACTTGGTAGTTTCCCCAACTGCCGATAGAGAGCGTGGTAACTGTGACGTCAACTATTGGGTTTGCTATTCATCATTCGATGACTTCCCCTTCACCTAAACTCCACCCCCAGAGGAGTGATGGGGCAGCTCTGTCCGATTGCAACCTGAAGGGAACCAGAAGCACCTAACCCACCTATATTAAACCCACATCCTACTGGAACGCCCTCCGAAGTGATACTGATACTTCCCCTAATCCCCTTTGCTGATTTTGTAGTGCTGTTTTGTCCTACAAGCGCCAACAACAGTAACATAATCAGTTGTGGTTCACACGTTTATACCCTCGCCATCACTAGTACGCGAGCTATCAACCTGGGGACGACCACTGAATTTTATCGTGATACATCCATTAACTCCCACTAGTTTTCGAATTGGGACTCCAGTTGTTAACGTCTTTGGGGTCCTAAGAGTCAGTGGACCCCAATGTGAGGACTACTCCAATGTGCACTCATTGATGCATCATTTCCTTGAAGTATCCACTTCTACCCTTCCCTCGCGAATGCAACTTTTCAGCCCGCTCAATGGCGTCTCCAGCTTCCCTAACGAACTCCCTACCCCGACCTTCCACTGTTACGGGAAGTCCTTTATCTGTCCAGTTTCCTGGTGTAATTATCTCGTTTCGCGGGCATTTCAGATTTAATTTCTTTGCTCCAATTTTTTTTTTTACTTCCGCTCACTACTGAAACTGATCAGAAAGAAGTTCTATATAGGTTATTCGAATGTTAGACTGGCTTTCACTCAACAAGCTCGAGCACTATGATCAATTTTTATATCAAAAATATTCTGTGGCGATTTCGTGCTGGGCGGATATCCCCACCCATTTATATTCGTTATTGTCTTGCATTCTTTCCAGACGAGTCTTTCTGCGGTACTGCCACGAAGACCACACATTTCCCCAAGGTGGGACGATCTCAAATACGTTCCACTTCTCGAGTGAACAGAACAAGTGACAAAAATGACGTGACGAGAGAGAGGAATTTAGTCCCTAATGATATGGCCGACTCACAGCCGGAACATAACAATGACCGTACCCCTAATGCAGACGACAAAAGGACAAACAAGAAAGTCCAAGTTGACGAAAGGACGGAGAAGCATGCGCTCTGCCACCGGGAGCAACGTCTACATGGGGCAGTTGTGTTATCGACGCACGATAACGATGCACGTTCATTGGGGGGTGGAAACGATTTCGGCTAGTCTTTCACTGTACAAATATATAAATAACAAAATATGTGCGTCATATATCGAGAAACTGAATGACGAATTAATTACATACATACATATACCAAAGGCTTTTTCCCCCTTACACGGGTGGTAGCCAAAAGACAAAGGCTTAGAAACCACTCCCACCCATTCCATCCTCTACATCAGTGGTTCTCAAACTGGGGTCCCCGGACCCCTGGGGGTCCCTGAGAAGGTCCTAGGGGTCCGCGACACAATGAAAAAAAATCCAGAAAAAACTATATAATTATAAAAATATACAAAACTGATTCTGTCATTATAGTGTCGGTGATATCGATATTTTGTTGTGCAATCAGCCAGCACTTCTCTATTACATTTTTATGTCATAATATTTCATTTGTTTCTTTCTAATTAATATTTATATTCATTCAAGCTTTATTCTATGCTTACAGAAAGTGTGAACTGAAGATGGAAATGTTTACCGAAAATCGACAAAATTTTGAAAATATTTTAAATGCTTATGTTTCTACTTTCTTTGTGGAGGTATTTGGAAATAGTAAATTTACTGCATTATAATCATGTAATGGGTATCTTAGTATGGTAATAATAACTTTTGATTGGCTGGGGGTCCTCGGATGGGACTTAAATAGGTCCGTGGCATGGTAAAGTTTGAGAACCACTGCTCTACATACTCCACTCCCCTCTACCCTCTTCCCTCCCTCTTATCTTGACACCTCCTGGATGACGGGTCATCCCTGCATCTTGTCCACTGCCCTGGGTCAGAGTCAGTGTCGCAAGACACAGCACATTGTTCAAATTTTCTCAGGAAAGTCTAGAACACTGTAGACGAAGTCTTCTGCCAGCTATTCAAATTCACAAAAGCTTTACGAGGATCGGCGCTGAGTGAAGAGCTTTTTATCCGTGTTGCACAGGAAGCATCAGTCGTTCCGATCGAATTCAGGAAATTCCGCTGATCCCCCACAACGTCGTCGAGAAGTGGTAAAGGCCGATCCGATCGCAGCGGTGGAAGATTTGGGCACATGGCGTGTACTGTCGTCTGAAAGACCGTGTGAACGTTGTGCTATCGGATACTTCTTAAAAAAAAAAAAAAAAATGTCATTCCTCGGTTCTATCTCCATCTACCGATCAGAAATCAAACTCTATGTTCACTCTTAGCCTTTAGCCAATTGTTCTTCCCACTAACCCTTGGCACATATCTGTCCACACACGAAATGCTGAAGAATTAAAATATATCCAATATCTCAGTTTCGTCAGCATCCATGAATTCTTCACAATTTGTTACATTAAAATTTTGTCATCATAATTCTATAACTACCCTCTCTATATAACCCATGCATGGGATCTATATCTCCTCCCAGCATTGCATGGTCTCGCTTTCCTATAAGGAAGGAGTATACTTCAGCAATTCAGTAGTATCAGGTTCCTTAGTAGCAAGTCCAGTTGGAGTGTCCTTCCAAGTTTCTTGTTCCACTTGTCCTTGAGAAACTGTTCATAGTGTCTGGCTTCCTCTACATCCAGTTTCTGCATTTTTACAGATAGTACTGAAACAGTGTGATCACATTGAACTTGTACCTTTTTTATTTACTTCATCAAGGGTGTAGTGTCTTGTCTTTTCGTGATGATAAGCTCTTATTCTTACTATGTCCTTCGTTTTGTGGAAGGGCAGCAAACAATTGCAGTATATTCTAAATATGGCCTGAGATGGTTATCAATATTTTCCTATTTCCTCATAACGGCTGAAAAAACCGTGTGGGTGTGTACGTGTTTCTTTCTCTTTGTGTGTATGTACTGAAATGTATTTACCAAATTGTAGTATATGTCAATTCTGACCTTAAATTGTCCCATGGTACTTGAATGTGCCATTTTTTCAACAAACTTCTATGAATCAATAATATATGCAGAGAAATGTACTTCTAATATCCTTCAAATGTATTCAGAGAAATGTACTTCTAATATCCTTCAAATGTATTGTAATGTCAATCTGTGGTCTCTGGATTTTTTTGCTCCCCTCCCCCCTCTCTCTTTGTGCGTGATTATAATTCACCATGGTCTTGGATCACGTGTTGGACTCGTGATCGACAGCTATTACCCTCCTGGATGAGAGCTCAGAGCTCATATGTGACCTTACACGCACACATACTCCCAAGTCCCAGCCCATGAGAGTTGTAGTAACGACTCACAGTGCAGCGGTACTGAAATTATTTCAGCCCTGGGCGGGATTCAAACTCGGACCGCTGTAGTAGAGGTTGCGAACGCTACCACTGCACTGTCAAGTGGTAGCTCTGAGATGGTGTGTGTGTGTGTGATTCCCCTTGGTCTTTGGATAGCGTGTTGGACTCTTGATCGACAGCTATTTCCCTCCCGGAGGAGAGCTCACACCCCCCCCAATTCCCCGCCCACGAAAAATTATTTTCAGCTCTGGGCAGGATTCGAACCCGGACCGCCGTAGTGACAGTCTGGGACTCTACCAACCGCGCCACCGAGCCGTGTGTGTTTGTGTGTGTGTGTGTGTGTGTGTGTGTGTGTGTGTGTGCGCGCGTGTTAGTTTGTGTGTGTTGGTGAATCAGTAGAGGTATTGTGGAATGAGGTAAAATTAAGAGAATCTGTTGTTGTACTTGGGCACGTGAAAACGCGAACGTTCTTCGAAGATAGACTTCGGGTTTCCGAAGAGGAGGAATCGAAGAGTACCAAACTCTTGAAGTACCTCTTTTTCATAATTAAAGACGTTATTTCCCTAAAATTATAATAATCTAAACGAATAAATAATTGAATATATAGATAGATGATGAATGGAAGAATGAATAAATAAATTAATGAATAAATAAATTAATGAATAAATAAATTAATAAATAAGTAAATTAATGAATAAATAAATTAAGAAAAAATAAATTAATGAATAAATAAGAAAACAAATGAATAAAATAAGAAAACAAATGAATAAAAAATAAAACAAATAAATAATTATTAAATAAATAAATAAATAGGTTAATGAATAGAGGAATGAAATAAATCAATGCATGAATAAATCAATAAATTAGTACATGAATAAATAAATGATAGATATGTGAACAAATAAATTATAAACAAGTGAATAAATTATAAATGAAGAAATAAAAGTATGTAGAAAAAGTAATGAATGAATGAATAAATACATAAATAATTTTACTGATAATAAGTAAATAAATAAATGAAACAGTTCGATACACCCATCGCATACTCCTCAAATGAAAGAATCCAGAAGAACTGCTGCACTGGAGGCAGACGATCTCCGCGGCCCTTTGGTCTCCGTCTCCACTCCCTGAGGCTCCCGGACCCTGTTACCCCCTTCAGACCCCCGCGGCGTCTTCGGACTTGAAGCCCCCACCAACCTTCGATCTTCAAGCACGGAGACCCACCCGCCCGCCACCCTCCGCCGCCGCAGACGCTTGAGAGCTGGTGCAACGGTCGGCGTCGTCGGCCCAGTGTTTCGGTATTGTAATCACCGTTCCACCGAATAGGAGAAAGAATGAACGAACGAGCATTCAGACTTCTGATACTCTTCACACGGGTTATTTTGCTCTAGAATACGAACATTGTCGTCCATATAAAGTAATATCGAAACCATTTATCTTGATTCATTTGACCGTCACAATAACTAATCATATCCACATTTGCCTTTTCACCTCAATGCATTGTCACACTCGTGACTTTAAAGACATCCATACGGATGAGTCATGTATAATTCTATTCATGACTGGAGATTAATTTCCATTAAACAAAAATATGTGACTCGTTTCATTTTTAATCCCCCCCCCCCCTTTCTGCTATCCTCCTAAAGTCTCCCCTGTACCGTATCGATATATAATCCACAGCTTTGGCGTGATGTCTCCAACAGAAACGCTGGTTATGGGAGAAGAATGATAAGTATAGTGTTTCCAATATACCATTGCATCGTCTGCAGTACGTTATGGATGATTATGATTTACTGGCAGCGACTGTTATCCTTTTTTTCATTGTATGGGTCGAGGTTCCGTATTAGGCTTCTCTAATTTCTCAGACACAGTTCTCATAGTCCCTTTTCCCGTATATCTTTATATCCTTGCATCATGAATATATTTTTTCTTGTTGAGTTAACATGTTGCCGCCGCAGTTGCACAGAAAATATGAAAATACCTACCAGTCATACCTACTATTCCCACACAGTAAAGCCACCAACCAATCAATTTAGAACATTATGATTACTTTCAGCGACTCCTTCCATATTGCCTCATCACATTTCCTCATTACTGATCGGCGCTTCTATCCATGGGGACAATATATCACTGGAGAGATCATAGAAGTAGTATATGAGAGATACATTCCACCATTGAAGCCTCCCATGCGTCAACAGTGATACGCAGGCATGTCTGACAATAGTGATACGACTGTCAGTTACATACCAATGTACAAAGCCAGTATGACACAGATTTACCACAGCCATCAACAATTACTCGTACATGTCAAGGTTGTCCCCAGTGCAAATGTACTTTATAACAGGAATTTCCATAGTAATTTGTTATACATCTTGTTATATTCTATTTAATAATTCATTTACTTTTTTCTTTAATCAATTTTAAGCTGACGAGTACCATTTTTTTCTGAATAACTATGAGATCACCATCATAACTGGGGATATTATAAAACAATTCAGTTTTCTCAAGGTCAACATAAACAATAAATAAGTAAATATGTAATTTGCACAGAAAAATCACAATTTAAATGTATGTAACATGAATATCCATTAGGAGTTATTAAATGATAGGATATCTCACACTTTTCTTTGTCAGAACTATAGAGTTGGTGATAAGATGGTGTATTATATGAGCTCTTAGCTTTCATCTGGGAGGATAATAGTTGTTGATCAAGAGACCAAGACTTGACCCAAGACCATGATGAATCACACACACAAATTAAGAAAGACAACATGTCTAAAGAATGTGAAGAAATGCATTTTCCAAACAGATGCACAAATACTTGAAATAACTTATGAGATATAGCCTAAGCTCGACCAACACATTAATTCAAATCTAAATATAACTGGAAATCAAGGATATAGATTAAGTAGGATCTGTGCATGAATTAGAGGCTTGGTATGATACATAGCATAGTAGGAAACGGGACATCACGAGCGTTGCGTCTTTCCTGTAAATACACACAAACACATTTGCTCAAGGGGTGGAGTAACGGATAAGATTCCGGTTTTTTTTTTCAGTCACATATTGAAATGACACTCTTACGCTCGTCAACAACTTGTCTCTCCAGCAATCTTATTAATACTTTTTTTTCATAAATTATCCGAAACCAATAATCCTTGGTATTTTTTCTTCTCTCACTTTTCTGATTGATTAATTTCGCAGTGATAAATTCAGTGATGACCTCTTTGTCTTTTAAACGTGTGTGTGTGTGTGTGTTTCACCAAAATTTTGGATCACGCGTTGGACTTGTGATCGACAGGTTTTCTACTTTATACTTACCTATTTCTTATCTGACTGTAATGCAAATAAATTTATTTACACTCGTAGAGTTCCTTCTGTCTCCATCGGTCAAACTCTCCCTAATTCTTGTTAATGCACGATCACATATGAATGCACCTTGTGTTGAAAATAATAATTTTTGCTGTTACCTTTTTGCTTTGAGCACAGAAAGAGGTTCCCACGTATGTGAGACTACGAATGATTAATAAACACACACACACACACACATATATATATATATATATATATATATATATATATATATATATATATATATATGTGTGTGTGTGTGTGTGTGTGTGTGTGTGTGTGTGTGTGTGTGTGTGTGTGTGTGTGTGTGTACAACACTGAATGGGCACAGTGTGTGTGTGTGTGTGATTAGATACATTTTTATCAACCACAATGCACTTTAATTCTAAGCCATCAGGC